>NC_063178.1:48996254-49106254 GCF_023159225.1 Perognathus longimembris pacificus | reverse complement strand
ATTAGACATAAAGCCAGTACTTGGCTTTTCAAGTTGGGAGCAAGAAAGCCAACAAAAACATTTGCCTACAACGGATTCCCTTAAATGGTAAACATTGGTCCTTTTCTAGCCTAAAGCTACCACAGATGGAAGACAAGTTTTATTAGGACATCCAGATGGTTCTTTCCCAGGACTGGAACAAACAAAAAACAATCTCTTTCAACATCCCATGTGTATCTGTAGCTTCTATTATTGATGATGTTCTTGTATCACCGTCCTATGGTTGTACCTACACTATCTCTGTAATCTATCTCTGTAATCTAATCTGAGTATATTGAAAACCGTGTATACTAGTATTGGAACTAGGAAATTGAAAGGGAATACCAAAATTGAGAGACACAGGGTAAAAAAAGACAAACAACTACAAAAGCAATACTTGCAAAACTGTTTAGTGTAAGTGAACTGAACACCTCAGGGGGGTAAAGGGTAAGGGGGAGGGGGGAGGGGGGTATGAGGGACAAGGTAACAAACAGTACAAGAAATGTATCCAATGACTAATGTATGAAACTGTAACCTGTCTGTACATCAGTCTGATAATAAAAATTTGAAAAAAAATAAAAACAAACAATCTCTACCTTCCAAATGACTGTGGAAAATTCCATTCTGATTAAGTACCACTTTTTTTTTTGATCCACTCATCTATTGTGGGGCCTCTAGGCTGTTTCAGTATATTGGCTATTGTGAATAGTGTGGCCATGAAAATGGGTGTGCAGGTGTCTTTTGGAACTAGAACAAATCATTAAGTAAGGTAAGCCAAGCTCTGAGAGACACACAGTGCATATTCTCTATGAAATGCAGAAGTTAGATCTAAAATGTACTGGGATCTGATAACATTTTACAGTATTCCAGAGACTCCCAGTGAGACCAAAAGAGGCTACACTTAGGAGAGCAACTCAAATGTACAATGCCTAAGTGCCCCTTCATATATAGATAAAATAATGTACATATGGAAGCAAACTCCAATTTATGGAGAAAGAGTGCTCATTTGACACTGATGAAAATGAACTATGTAATTTATAGTTAGAGATGAGACGGAGGGGCTGGGAGAGAATGAGCAAACAGAAGACACTTTACAAAAGGAAATGTACTCATTACCAGACTCATGTCATTGCAGCGTCTCTGCACATTACCTCTACAATAACAATAAAGCAAATTAGTAATTAAAAAAATCTCTATTCCACGCAGCTGAGACAATCCAAATTTTATGAATCTTTCAGCAAGCTTATTTGCTTATCTTTACTCTCTCCTCCATCATGTAGATTTAAATGGAAAAATAAATGGCAAAAATGAAATAGCCTTCTTGGTCTTATTTAAACAGAACAAAATCAACTTGCTACCATCTATTTGGCTGATGATTAAATAGATGAGTGAATAGCCTGTTTAAATGTACCCTCTGTCATCCTAACTGAGCCGTTTCTCGTGGGCTTTCTTCTAATACCAGATGTTCCCTGAATGGAGGAATTGATTTATAATAATAATTACTAAGGAATTCACTTATAACTGGGGAAAAAAACACATTGCAGTAGTTAATAAATTGTGAAAGTCTGTTTGGTGTTCCAAAGCAACTCTTCCTATGAATAGCACTCATGCCTCCTCTGCAGAGAGTAATTTATTTAGGGGGAAAAATCTGTTGAGAAAACACTAAGTAAGGAAGAAGAGAAATATGGTATACAGGGCCTCATGGAGAATCATGAGAGGCAATTACAAGTGATGATATGTTTATTATTGCTAACTCAGGTCACTAACTAGTGACAGTAAGACAGTAAGAGTCAGATCACATGGCTCGAAACTCATTCCAACACACTTAACACAAACCTCAGGATGTGATGTTCCTGCACTCCTGTTGACAGCCATGTCTCCCTGTGATCTGGGTATGCTCAAGCCTCCTTGAGCCATGGCGCCAAAACTTTGATCCCAGAGTCTTTATCATGTCTATACTTAATGTATCGGTTCTTTTTCCTCAAGTGCAGCTTGTATGGCCCAAGAACCTGTCTACTATGTTCACTTATTTTTTGTGTGATATACTCTTTACACCCCATAGCTGGACTTTGAAGCCAGCTTAGGCAGGAAAGTCTGTGAGACTCTTCTCTTCAAAGAGTCACCAAGAAACTGTGGAGCTGTGGCTGAAGTCGTCGAGCACTAGCATTGAACAACACAAAACAAGACCAAACAAAGTACCCTCAGAGACAGAATTGCTGTTGGCTTGTTTCTGTGATCCTAGCTATTCAGAAGTCTGAGATCTAAGGACTGATGTTCAAAGCCAGACTGGGTAAGAAAGTCCGTGAGACTCTTTTCTCCAATGAACCACCAGAAAACAGCAGTGAAATAGATTCTCCATATGGAGGACAGGAGGGAACTCTAAACATTGGTGGTCCCCATTCTCCCTAGTACCTAATCCTGGTGGTTTGCCAGTTCTGTAGAGTGGGAACCGTGCTCCCTCTAGGGTGCTCACTCAGGGCACACAATAAGGCCCAGGAGCCTCTGGGGACAACCTAACCTCAAAGGAAATGAAGTCAGATGACCCGATTGGTCCACGACCATAGCCTCTCGAGCTGGGACAGGGAAGGCCCCGACATCCGTGGACTGAAAACTATCCTGAAGTCAGGGATACAGAGGTGGTGTGGGTCTCTCTGCAAACCGAAATGATGATTCCATTTGTGTCCTCTCAACCCAAACAATCTTCTTTTAATTTCCACGGGACCACAAGAGAGAATTAATTTGCATGGTCAATTAATCCACAGACATGATGTAATTTGATCTTGGTGAAGCAAGCCTGTGCCTAATGATCTCAGCAGTAAGGGAGTCACCGCTTCCGTATACAGACCCAAGCTACCATGCTCAGGGTTGCAGAGAATGTGAGCTCCTGGGACAAGACAGACCATACACCATTCAGGCACATGGCAGGCCATTCTACCTCAGGCGATGTCCAGTATGTCCAGCCTGGTCTGTCATAGGAGCTATGGCTTGAGGCCTCCGGTCTCCTTCCCTTTCTACAGCCTTCCAATCCCCTCTGCTAAATTGCCCAGAAACCCAGGCAGATGATCTTTAACAATATGCATCTACATTCCATTGGATTATGTTATCAGTGTGGCAACACTGGAAAGACAGAAGAAACACACACACACAGAGATACACATGAACACACAGACAAGCTTGCAAGTAAAAATAAGCTGGTGCCCATGGTGGCTCACACCTGTCATCCTAATTACTCAGGAAGCTGAGATCTGAGGATCATGAATTTCCTGCCTAGGCAGGAAAGCCTGTGAGACTCTTCTTGCCAGTCAACCAGCAAAAAGCCAGAAGTAGAGCTGTGGCTTAAGTGGTAGAGGACCAGTCTTAAGTGTAGAAGCTAAGTGACAACACCCAGTCCCTGAGGTCAAGCCTCAGCAACAGCACAAAAATAAACAAATACATGTCATGTGATCACTCAGTGGAATAAATAATACCAATATGTCTACTATCACACACTTGTATACACTCATATACACTGTATTATATGAAATGTTGTTAGGCAAATTGATTTTTTCTATTCACTGCCTAACTGGGATATTTTTCTCATATGATTAAGCACTTCATTATTTTATGGATTTGAATCACTCTTTTAGACAGAATTATCCTAAAACCATGAAATGATTTCCTTTTTGTTGGAAAAGGGATTCATTCCACCATGTCTGTTTTTCTATTTTAAAATAAAACACAAAACACCACAATCAATGTTCTTGAGCTACCATCATCTTTCTCCAGGGATTTCCTGAAGTGAAATATGTAGAGGCATTGCAACTCCAGGATGAAAAGAAGTGTCTGTACATATTTTTGAATGGATGTCTAAAGTTCCTTGAGGCACATATCTTGGGGAGAGCAGAAATAATTTGGGGGAACCCATGGGGGGGCCTTGGAATGGAGCTGAGCTAGCAACTGGGCCATATTTATTTTACAAATCTCATAGGCTTCGTGACAACCTGACCCTGGAATATACGAATTAATGTCCTCCTGGTCAGAGTTGTAGACTCTTTTTTTTGTTTTTTTTTTTGAGGGGTGGGGGTGCGGGACTCAATTTTGCTAAATGCATTGACAGGACTGAAAGCCTATGAAACAGCTCTGAAGAAACCACAGCTCCATTCATTTGGAGCCAGCGGTCACTAGGGGGCAGTGGAGAGCCACAGACAGGTTCAAGATGCTTACAACAGGGTTGTTACACTTAAAACCATTTTCTTCTTCCTTTCTTCCTTCTTTCCTTCTTTTTAATACTTACATTATCTTTAAATAGTTGCCCAAAGGCTTTGCAATTCTACAAAGCAGTTTATGAATTCCATGAACTTCGATCCATGTCACCCTTTTCAACCTTCCCACCCACCCCTCCCACACCACCCCCTTCCCTCCCTTTTCTTAATTTTGTAGGATAAATATTAGATTTTTCTTTTTTGGCTATCTAACAAGGAAGTTTGTGTACACAGTGCATCTTGATCTGTGTCGTCTCCAGAATATTTGCAAACCTCCCCCCTCTTCAACCTACCCCTCTTTTCTTCCCCTACATGTTGTATTATATGCAATGAATTCTGACCACACAAAGTTTGCATGGTTTCCTTGGTTTGTGGTAGCAAAACGTGTGCCTATAAATCTATAAGTGAACACAGGGGGTGGTAAGCAAATAGTTACAAATGAATTGCAATAGACTCTATGGAAAGCTCAAAAAATATAACTCATTAGAAAGACAAAGCCAAAGCCCAACAAAATAAATACCAGGAAATGAGTACCTACAGGAGATGAGGTGTGGCTAAGGGAGGAGGGTAGACTTGTGAAGAGAGAAAGTGGGGGTGAATGCATTTCTTACTGAATGGGTTTTAGGTCTCAGAAATCCATCTCAGGGGTGTTGGTTGGGAAGACTAGTTTCATTTTTCTTTCTGTCAGTCCTGGGGCTTGAACTTGCCGCCTGGACACTGTCCCTATGCTTTTTGCTTAAGGTTAGCCCTCTACCACTAGGAGCCACAGTTGCACTTTTCTGGTGGTTCATTGGAGACAAGAGTCTCACGGACTTTACTTTTTTGGAGGACTGAACTGTGATCCTCAGATGTTAGCCTCCTGCGTAGATGACAGGTGCAAGCCACCAGCACCCAGCACCCAACACCCAGCTTCATCGGGGGCAATGGTATGACCGTGCTCTATCATGGTATCTGTGCATGTTGTAAGAGAGACCTTAGCTACTCCTTCTGAGCCTCTCTTTAGCCACGTTAATTTCTGAATATTGGCTTGAGTATCTATGATGTTGTCTATTGAGCAGGCAAATAGCAAACTTTCATGGAATGTTTGTAACTTAGACATGTAACTACTTACAACAAAACATAGCTACTATTATAACATTATAGACAATATTTGCACAAATAATCTGGCTGCCCTTAAGCACAATGTATAAAGGATATGGGGTATGTTGTACACATCATTAAAAATGCCTGTCTGCTTGTCTGCCTGCCTGCCTGCTTATCTAACACCTAGTGCTGGAATATTGACTTGAGTTTCTGTGATTATTTCTATTGAGCAAGCAAATAGAAAAATTTTCATAGAATTTTTATAATTTAGACCTGAAAAAATTTACAATAAAACATAGCTACTATTATGTCATTATAGAAATTATTTGCTCCACCTATCTGGCTTCCCCACAGCACAATGTATAAAGGATTTGGGGGCATATTGAATACATTATTAAAAATGCCTGCCTGCCAGCCTGCCTGCTGCCCTGCCGACATGCCGCCCTGCTTAACCACTAGTGCCTTAATATTGACTTGAGTTCCTATGTTGTTTACTGAGCAGGGAAATAGCAAAACTTTTATAGAATTTTTATAACAAGACTTGAGTAAATATATAACAAAACATAGCTACTATTATGTCACTATGGACATTATTCACTCACCCTTTATGGCTGCCCTAAAGAATAATGTATAAAGGATTTGGGGACATGTTGTATACATTATTAAAAGTGCCTTCCTGGGCTGGGGATATAGCCTAGTGGCAAGAGTGCCTGCCTCGGATACACGAGGCCCTAGGTTCGATTCCCAGCACCACATATACAGAAAACGGCCAGAAGCGGCGCTGTGGCTCAAGTGGCGGAGTGCTAGCCTTGAGCGGGAAGAAGCCAGGGACAGTGCTCAGGCCCTGAGTCCAAGGCCCAGGACTGGCCAAAAAAAAAAAAAAAGTGCCTTCCTGCTGAGTCCTGCTTGCCTGCCTACCTGCCTTCCTAACTCCAGTGCCTGAATATTGACTTGAGTTTCTACGATGTTGTCTACTGAGCAGGCAAATAGCAAAACTTTCATGGAATTTTTATAATTTAGAGTTGAACATTTTTACAGTAAAACATAGCTACTATTATTTCATTGTGTACATCATTTGCACAACCAATCTGGCTGCCTTTAAGCACAATATATAAAGTTTTGGGGGCATTTTGTATGCATTGTTAAAAATAACTGCCCACCCACCTGCCTGCCTGCTTTCCTGCTTGTCTACCTTCCTAACCCCCAATGCCTGAATATTGACTTGAGTTTCTACTATGTTGTCTAAAGTTCAGGCAAATAGCAAAATTTCATGGAAATTTTAAAACTTAGGATTGAAAAAATTCACAACACACATAGGTACTGTGATGCTATTGTGTACACTATTTTATCAACCAATCTGGTTTCCCTTAAGCACAATGTATAAAGGATTTGGGAGCACATTTATACACTATTAAAAATGCCTGCCTGGGCCAGACCTCAGGAAAGCCACCCCAAGGCACATAATATTCAAGACTACAGACCTCAAGATTAAAGAGCAAATTCTGAATTCAGCCAAAGCGAAGAAGGAAACTTTCTACAATGGGAAGAGGATTCAAATAACATATGACTTATCCACACAAACTTACCAAGCTCGAAGTGAGTGGAAGAACACCATCAAAGTACTTCAGGCTAACAATTTGCAACCTCGGATCAAAT
This sequence comes from Perognathus longimembris pacificus, assembly GCF_023159225.1. NCBI lineage: Eukaryota > Metazoa > Chordata > Mammalia > Rodentia > Heteromyidae > Perognathus > Perognathus longimembris. The sequence continues at coordinate 49,099,256 of NC_063178.1, read as the reverse complement.
ATCCAGCGAAATTGGAGTTCACATTCGAAGGGAAAACCAGATCTTTCCACACCAAAGAAGAGCTGAAGGAGTTTGTGAATAAAAAAAAACAGCCCTACAGCGAATTCTAAGAGGGGAGCCCCACCCAACAGAGATCGTAAAAGACACACAGACAGAATCAGAAAGAAACTTCAATAGCCAAAGTCCAACAGAAAGAACAGCTCATTAAAGACAAGAAAAAAAAAAAGAGGAAAAAACAGCCCAACAAGAAAATGGAAGGACAAAAAACACCCTTATCCTTGATCTATTTAAATATAAATGGTTTAAACTCCCCAATAAAGAGGAGCAGACTGGCAGAATGGCTTCGCAAACAAAACGTTGACATCTGCTGTCTACAAGAGACCCACCTTACAGCAAGGGACAAAAACAGGCTTCGAATGAAAGGATGGAGCAAGATCTACCAAGCAAATGCACCCACCAAAACGGCAGGTGTAGCCATTCTGATCTCAGACAAGCTGGACTTCTCATTAAAGTCAACTCAAAAAGACAAAGAAGGACACTACATATTAATACAAGGAAAAATCCAGAATCAAGACATCACAGTGATAAATGTATACTCACCGAACAAAAGAGGCCCTACATATGTCAAGCAAATTCTCACAGAATTACAGAACAAGATAGACGCAAACACAATCATAGTGGGTGACTTTAATACCCCTCTCTCTCCAAGAGACAGATCCAACACCCAGAGGATTAGTAAGGGAGCTGAGGACCTAAATAACACCATTTCCCAAATGGATCTAACAGACCTATATAGAACCTTCCACCCTACAGAGACCCAATACCCCTTCTTTTCAGCAGCCTATGGATCATATTCCAAAATAGACCACGTCATAGTCCACACAAAGAACCTCAGCAAATACAAAAGTATTGACGTCATCCCATGTATTATATCTGATCACAGTGGATTAAAGGTAACCCTCAACAACAAAGGATACCACAGAGGTTATACACACTCTTGGAGGCTAAACCCCACACTGCTATCCAAAACTTGGGCTACAGACCCAAAGATGAAATCAACGAATTCATAAGCCACAATGACAATGAAAACTCATCACAAAGAAACCTATGGGACACAGCTAAGGCAGTACTGAGGGGCAAGATCATTGCCCTCAGCACTCACATTAAAAGAATGGAAGCAGAGCAGGTGAATAACCTCACGATGAAACTAAAACAACTGGAGAAACAAGAAATGACAGAATCTAAAATGACTAGGAGGGGAGAGATCATGAAGATTAAAGAAGAGATAAATCTGATTGAAAATAGAAAGACCATTCAAAAAATAAATAAGACTAAAAGCTGGTTCTTTGAGAAAATATACAAAATTGACAGACCCCTTGCAAGACTGACAAAAAAAAAAGAAGAGAAGAGACTCATATACGTAAAATCAAGGAGTACACCAGAAAAATTACAACAAGTACACACGATATTCAAACAATCTTAAGGAGCTATTTCCAAAACCTCTACTCAGCAAAAAACAATAATTTTACAGAAATGGATCAATTCTTAGAGAAGTACAAACTGCCCAAACTGAACCAAGAAGAAGTAAATCAACTAAATAAACCAATAACTTACAGTGAGATACAGGAGGTAATCAAGAACCTCCCTACTAAGAAAAGCCCAGGCCCAGATGGATTCACCATCGAATTCTACAAAACCTTTAATGAGGAGCTAATACCGATACTCCTCAAACTCTTCCACGAAATAGAAACAGAGGGAGAAATCCCAAACTCATTCTACGAAGCTAATATCATACTCATTCCCAAACCAGGCAAAGACCCAACAAAAAAGAGAACTACAGACCAATATCACTAATGAACACAGACGCAAAGCTCCTCAATAAAATATTAGCTAACAGGATCCAGAAACTGATAAAAAAAAAATCATACATCATGACCAAGTAGGCTTCATCCCACAGTCACAAGGATGGTTCAACATCCATAAATCAATCAACGTAATTCACCACATAAACAGATCTAAAATTAAGAATTACATTGTTATCTCAGTCGATGCCCAAAAAGCCTTTGACAAAATACAACATCCATACCTATTAAAAGCTTTGGAGAGAACAGGAATAGATGGAACATTCCTCAAAACAATAAAAGCCATATACAACAGACCAACTGCTAATATATTAAATGCAGAGAAACTTAAATCATTCCCCCTAAACTCAGGAACAAGACAAGGATGCCCACTTTCCCCACTTCTGTTCAACATAGTGCTGGAATACCTAGCCATAGCAATAAGGCAAGAGGAGGACATCAAAGGGATCCACATCGGCAAGGAAGAAATCAATCTATCCCTATTTGCAGACGACATGATCTTATATCTGAAGGAACCAAAAAACTCAGTACCCAAACTCCTACACCTAATAAACCAATTTGGCAAAGTAGCAGGATACAAAATCAATCTACAAAAGTCAGCAGCTTTTCTGTACACCAGCAATATACAAACAGAAAAGGAAATTATGGAAACAATTCCATTTACAGTAGCCAAAAAAAGAATAAAGTACCTAGGGATCAACTTAACCAAGGACGTGACGGACCTATTAATGAAAACTACAAAAATCTAATAAGGGAAATCAAAGAAGACACACTGAGATGGAAAGACCTCCCATGCTCATGGGTAGGCAGAATCAATATAGTGAAAATGGCCATGTTTCCCAAATTGTTATACAAATTCAAGGCAATAACGATCAAAATCCCAGCCACATTTTTCACTGAAATAGAGAAACCAATCCATCAATTCATATGGAACAGCAAAAAACCTAGAATAGCCAAAGCAATTCTAGGCAAAAAAAAAAAGCAGTGCAGGAGGTACAATACCAGACTTCAAGCTCTACTACAAGGCCATCATAACAAAAACAGCATGGTATTGGTATAAAAACAGATCGGAAGACCAATGGAATAGAATTGAAGACCCAGAAATAAGACCACACTCTTACAGCCAACTGATATTCGACAAAGGAGCTAAAGACATACAATGGAATAAACATAGCCTCTTCAACTACTGGTGCTGGGAGAACTGGGCAGCCATATGCAGAAAACTCAAAGTAGACCAAAGCCTATCACCATGCACCAAAATCAACTCAAAATGGATCAAGGACATCAATATCAGACCTGAATCCTTGAAACTACTGAAGGACAGAGTAGGAAAGATGCTAGAACTTATAGGCACAGGAAGGAACTTCCTGAATAGAGTCCCAGGGGCACAACAAATAGGGGAAAGACTCGACAAATGGGACTACTACGAATTAAAAAGTTTCTGCACAGCTAAGGACATAGCCACCAAAATAGAAAGACAGCCAACGATAAGGGAAAGGATATTTACCAGCACAGCAACAGACAAAGGCCTGATATCTGTCATCTGTCAACTCAAGAAACTAAGCCCCTCCAAGCCCAATAAACCTATTAGGAAATGGGCAAAAGAGCTGAAGAGAGACTTCATAAGAGAAGATATAAAAATGGCAAAGAAACACATGAGGAAATGCTCAACATCCCTGGTAGTAAAGGGAATGCAAATAAAAACAACCCTGAGATACCACCTCACCTCAGTTAGAATGGCCTATACTCTGAACTCAGGAAACAACAAATGCTGGAGGGGGTGCGGGGAAAGAAGAACCCTTCTCTATTGTTGGTGGGAGTGCAATTTAGTACAACCACTTTGGAGAACAGTATGGAGGTTTCTCAAAAACTCAATATAGACCTACCCTATGATCCAGCCATACTACTCCTAGGCATCTATCCTAAACAGCAAAATCCAAGATATCAAAAAGACATTTGTACTTCCATGTTTATTGCGGCACAATTCACAATAGCCAAAATATGGAAACAACCCAGATGCCCCTCCACAGATGAATGGATCCAAAAGATATGGTACTTATACACAATGGAATACTACATAGCGATTAGAAATGGTGAAATATTGTTATTCGCAGGGAAATGGTCACAACTCGAACAAATAATGTTGAGCAAGACAAGCCTAGAACACAGAAAACAAAGGGGCATGATCTCCCTGATATATGACTGTTAACAAAGGGAGACGGAGAGACAGTAGAGACCAAGTCTGTGAATACTGTATACGTTCTTGATACATTGTATATTGTATATATGTCTACCTGACCTAGAGAAGGGATAGAAAAACAGGACGTAAGATATCACAAGAAATGTACACACTGCCCTACTATGTCACTTTACCGTTTTTGCACAACATCTTGTAAAAAAATTGTGTTCAATTAATAAACAAATAAAAAAATTAATAAAAAAAGTGCCTGCCTGCCTGCCTATGTGCCTTCCTCATCTCTAGTGCCTGAATATTGACTTGAGTTTCTACCATGTTGTGTATTGATCAGGCAAATTGAAAAATGTTGATGGAATTTTTATAACTTACAATTGGAAAAAAAAAAAACAACAAAGCATAGCTACTATCATGTCATTATGGACATTATTTGCTCACCCAATCTGGCTGTCCTTAAGTACAATGCATAAAGGATTTGGGGGAATGTTGTATCCTTTATTAAAAATGCCTGCCCTGTGGGCTTGCCTGCCCCACTACCTGCCTGCCTGCCTGCCTGCCATACCTATATCGCCTGAATATTGACTTGAGTTTCTATGATGTTTTCTATTGAGCAGGAAAATAGGAAAACTTCCATAGAAATTTTAACTTAGACTTGAAAAAAATTTACAACAAAATGTAGCCGCTATAATGTCATAATGTCTTTATGGACATGATTTGCTCAAACAATGTGGCTGCCCTTTAGCCTAATGTATAACGATTGGGGGCATCTCTTATACATTATTAAAAATGCCTGCCTGCCTGCCTGCCTCCATGCCTTGCTAACCCCCAATGCCTGACAGTTGACTTGAGTTTCTACAATCTAGTCTATTGAGCAAGGAAATAAATTTTCATGTAGTTTTTATAAATTAATCTTGAAAAAATTTACAACAAAACATAGCTACTATTATGTCATTATGGACATTATTTGCTCAACCAATATGGCTTCCTGTAAGCACAATTTATAAAGGATTTGGGGCATGTTGTATACATTATTAAAATAGCCTGTGGGCTTGCCTGCATTACTGCCTGCCTCCCTGCCTACCATCCTGACCCCTAGTGTCTGAATATTGACATGAGTTTTTTCGATATTGTCTCAAGTGCAGGCAAATAGCAAAGCTTTCATAGATGTTTATATCTTAGACTTGATAAAATTTACAACAAAACATAGCTACTATTATGTAATTATGGAAATATTTTGATTAACCAATCTAGGTGCCCTTATTCAGAATGTATAAAGGATGTGGGGGCATGTTGCTACATTATTAAAAATGTCTGCTTGCCTTTCTGCCTGCTTGCCATCCTACATGCCTGCCTCCTTAAACCTTAGTGCCTGAATATAGACTTCAGTATGTATGATGTTGTCTATTGAGCAGGCAGATAGCAAAACTTTCATAGAATTTTTATAACTTAGACTTGATAGAATTTACAACAAAACATAGTACTTTTATGTTATTTTGAATATTATTTGCTCAACCAATCTGGCTGCAGCTAATCACAATGTATAAAGGATTAGGGGCCTTGTTGTATACAGTATTAAAATGCATGAGGGCCTGCCTTCCTGCCTGCCTACCTGCCTAAACCCTAGAACAGGAATATTGACTTGAGTTTTTACGATGCTTTCTACTGAGCAGGCAAATAGACAAACTTTCATTAAATTTTATAACACCTGAAAAAATGTACAACAAACATAGCTACTATTGTGTCATTATGGACTTTATTGGCTCAACCAATCCAGATGACCTTAAGCACAACATATAAAGAATTTGTGGCATGTTGTATTCATTATTAAAGATGCCTGCCTGCCTGCCTAACCCCTAGTGCTTGAATATTGACTTGCGTTTTTGCGATGTTGTATATTCAGCAGGGAAATAGTAAGACATTCCTGGAATTTTTATAACTTAGAGTTGAAAAAATTACAACAAAACATTGTTAATATTGTTTTATTATGGATTTTATTTACTCAACCAATTTAGCTGCCCTTAAGCACAATATATAAAGAATTTGGGGGCATCGGTTATATATATATTATTAAAAATGCCTGCCTGCTGGCCTGCCTGCTCTAATTCCTGCCTGGCTGTGTAACCATTGGTGCCTGAATAATGACTTGAATTTCTATGATGTTTTCTGTTGAGCAGGCAAATAGCAAAACTTCAAGAGAATTTTTATAAACTTAGACTTGATAAAACTTACAACAAAACATAGCTAATATTATGTTATTATGGACATTATTTGCTCAACAAGTCTGGGTGCCCATAAGCACAATGTATAAAGGATTTGGGGGCATGTTGTATACATTATTTAAAATGCCTGCCATCAGCCTGCATGCGTGACTTCCTGTCTGCCTGCCTTCCTAATCCCTAATGCCTAAATATTGACATGAGTTCCTACGATGTTGTCTACTGAACAGGCAAATTGCAATACTGCCATGGAATTTTACAACTTATACTTGAAAAAATTTACAACAAAACTTAGCTCCTATTATATCTTTATGGACAATATTTGTTCAATAAATTGGCTACCTTATGCACAATGCCTGAGGATTTGGTGGCATGTTATATATATTATTAAAAATACCTGCCAGCATGCCTGCCTGCCTGCCTAATACCACGTGTCTGAGTATTGACGTGTGTTTCTTTGATGTTGTCTAAAGAGCAGGCAAAGAACAAAGCTTTCATAGAATTTTTATAACTTAGACTTGATAAAAATTACAACAAAACATAGCTACTCTTATGTCATTATAGACATTAATTGCTCAACCAATTGTTCTGCCCTTAAGAACACTTTATGAAGAATTTGGGGGCATGTTGAATATATTACTAAAAATGACTCACTGCCACCTGCCTGCCTGCCTTCTGGCCTTTCCTCCTGCCTGCCTAACCCCTAGTGCCTGAATATTGACATGCGTTTCTACGTTGTTGTCTATTGAGAAGGCAAATAGCAAAACTTTCATGGAATTTTTATTACCTAAATTTGAAAATATTTGCAAAACACATAGCTACTATTATGTCATATGGACATTATTTTCTCAACCACACTGGCTTCCCGTAAGCACAATGTATAAAGGATTTTAAGGTATGTTGTATACATTAGTAAAAATGCGTCCTTGCCTGCCTGCTCGCCTGCTTGTCTGCCTGCCTGCCTGCCTGGCTTCCTAACCCCTGTGCCTGAATATTGACTTGCGTTTCTATTATGTCCATTGAGAAGACAAATAGCAAAACTTTCATGGAACTTTTATAACTTAGACTTGAAAAAATTTACAAAATTGTTAGATACCTTCTATTATGTCATATGGACATTATTTATCAAGAAATCTGGCTGCCCTTAAGCACAATGTTTAATGATTTGGGGCCATATTGTATAAATTATTAAAAATGCTTTCCTACCTGCCTGCCTACTTACCTGCATAACCCCTAGGGCTTGAATATTGACTTGAGTTTCTAAGCTGTTGTCTATTGAGCAGGCAAATTGTGAAACCATCATGAAATTTTTATAACTTAGACTTGAAAAAACTTACAACAAAACATAGCTACTATTATGTCATAATGGACATTATTTGCCCAACGAATCTGGCTGCCCATAAGCACAATTTATAAAAGATTTGGGGACATGTTGTATACATTATTAAAAAGGCCTGCCTGACTCTTCTGCCTGCCTGCCTTCCCTATCCCTAGTCCCTGAATATTGATGAGTTTCTACAATGTTGTCTATTCAGCAGGCAAATAACAAAACTTTCATGGAATTTTTATAACTTAAACTTGAAAAACCTTACAACAAAACATAGCTACTTTGATGTCACTATGGACATCATTTGCTCAATCCATGTGGCTGCTCATAAAGGATTTGGGGGCATGTTGAATACATTATTAAAAATGCCTGCCTGCTTGCCTGTCTTCCTACCTAACCCATAGTGCCAGAATATTTACTAGAGTTTCTACGATGTTGTCTATTAAGCAGGCAGATAGCAAAATATTCATGGAATTTTTATAACTCAGAATTGAGAAACATACAAAAAAACAAAACTACTCTTATGTCATTATGAACATTATTTGCTCAACCAATCTGGGTGCCCTTAAGCATAGTGTATAAAGGATTTGAGGGCATGTTTTACACATTATTTAAAATGCCTACCTGCCTTTCTGCCTGCCTGCTGGCCTGCCTTTCAAACCCCTAGGGCCTGAACATTAACCTCAGTTTCAATGATGTTGTCTATGAAGAACGAACATAATCAGTGGTATACATTTCATGCTATGGTTATATAGCAGGCATATAGCAAAACTTACATTAAATTTTTACAACTTAGACTTGAAAAAATTTACAAGAAAATATACATACTATTATGTCATTATGGAAAATATTTTCTCAACTAATCTGGCTGCCCTAAAGCACAATATATAATAGATTCGGGGGCATGTTTAATACATTATTAAACTATCTGCCTACCTGCATGCCTGAATATTGAGTTGAGTTTCTACAATGTTATATACTGAGCAGATAAGTAGCAAAATTTTCGTGGAAATTTTTCATAACTTAAACTTGAAAAATCTCACAAAAATGTAGCTAGTATTAAGACATTAGGTACATTATTTGCTCAACCAACCTGGCTGGCCTAAAGCTCAATACAGAAAGGAATTGGGGGGGCATTTGGGATGCAATATTAAACAGGTGTGCCTTCTGGCCTGCCTGCCTGGCTAACTCCTAGTGCCTGAATAGTGACTCGAGTTTCTACGATGTTGTCCTTTGAGGAGGTAAATAGCGAAAATTTCATGGAAATTTTATAAACTCGACTTGAAAAATTATAGAACAAAACATAACAATGATTATGTCATTATGGACATTATTTGCTCAACAAAACTGGCTAACCTTAAGCACAATGTATAAAGGATTTGTGGGCTTGTATCCATTGTTAAAAATGCCTGCCTGCCTGCCTGCTTGCCTGCCTTCCTGCCTGCCTTCCTAACCCCTAGTACCTGAATATTTTTTGTCTTGTTGTTTTTATTGCTTTGCATCTAGCAAAATACAAGCAGTATTTCCTTGCCCTGGCAGGTCACTTGGGGGAGCTTTAAAAAATAAATTTGTGAGCTAGACACTGGTGGCTCTTGCCTGTAATCACAGCTACTCAGGAGGCTGAGATCTGAGGGCGTGGTTCAAAGCCAGCTGGCGCAGGAAACTCCCTGAGACTCTTACCTCCAATTACCCACCAGAAAACCGGAAATATCACTGTGGCTCAAAGTGGTAGAGTGCTTTAGCCTTGAACTGAAGAGCTTAGGGACACTAGTGCCTGAATATTGACTTGAGTGTCTATGACATTGTCAACTGAGGAGGCACTTAGCAAATCTTTCACGGAATATTTATAACTTATACTTGAAAAACCTTGCAAAAAAGCATAGCTACTCTTATGAAATTATGGACATTATTTGAACAACCAATCTGGCTGGGTCATAGTGTATATATTATTATAAATGCCTGCCTAACTGCCTGCCTGCCTGCCTTGCCCCTAGTGCATGAATATTGACTTGAGTTTCTATTATGTTGTCTATTGAGCAGGCTAATTGCAAAACTTTCATAGAAATTTTATCACTTAGACTTAAAAAAACGTACAACAAAACACAGCTACTATTCTTTCATTGCGGAAATTATTTGCTCACCCGATCTGGCTGCCCTTAAACACAATGTACATAGGATTTGGGGGCATGTTGTATGCATTATTGTATCTATCGGCCTGCCCGTCTGCCTGCCTTCTTACCTGCCTGCCTGACTAACCCTTACACTCTGAATATTGACTTGAGTTTCTACGAAGTTGTCTATTGAGCAGGCAAATAGCAAAACTTTCATGGAATGTTTGTAACTTAGAGTTCTCACTACTTACAACAAAACATAGCTACTATTATGTCATTATGGACATTATTTGCTCAACAAATCTGTCTGTGCTTAAGCACAATGTATAAAGGATTTGGGGGCATATTGTATACTTTATTTAAATCCCTGACTGCCTGCTTGCCTGCGTGCCTGCCTTTCTATCAACCTGTCCTCCTTAAAACTAGTGCATGAATATTGACGTGAATTTCGATGATGCTGTTTAATGAGCAAGTGAATAGCAAAACTCAAATAGAATTTTCATAACTTTGACTGGAAAAATGTTATAACAAAACATAGTTATTATCATCTCCTTATGAACATTATTTGCTCAATCTATTTGGCTCCCCTTAAGCCTGCCGGGCCAGCCGGCAGGGGAGCAGGAATCCTGACTGAGGGGCGGCGGGGATAAGGAAAAGGAAAAATAAGGCAAGAGAAAAAAGACAAGAGACAAAGATGGGGTACGGGAGGTCTGCAGCCGTAAGGTTGAACCTCAAGACTGCAGCAACAGTTTATTCTCACTCCCAGCTTATATGCAGTTTTGGAACCAGGGAATAGCATAGGATTGTTAAAATTCCAGAACATAAAGAGGCTTTGAAGTTTGCAACATTTGATTACAGTAGACACAGGACAAGGTTGATTAACATAGGAATCTACTCCAGCGGACATAGCAAGGTGGGGACATAGCAAAGCAATTCCGGATAGTGGCTGTGAACAAATGTCCTTGCCTTTAGGATATCCTGGTGGTAACAGCACAGCCAGAGGTGATAATGAACCTAGGTGCAGGTTTGACTCCCGACATCTTGGCGACATCGGCACAGCCAGAGGTCAGGATGAGCTTAGCTGCTAGCTCGGCTCCCGACACTTAAGCACAATATATATAGGGTTTGGGGCATGGTGTATACATTATTATAAATGCCCGCCTAACTACCTCCCTACCTGTCTTATCCCTTGTGCATGAATATTGACTTAAGCTTCTAAGATATTGTCTATTGAGCAGGCAAATAGAAAAACTTTCATGTAATTATTATTACTTAGACTTGAAAAAACTTCCAACAAATCACAGGTATTATTCTGTCGTAATGGACATGATTTGCTCAACCAATCTGGCTGCCCTGAAGAATAATGTGTAAATGATTTGGGGGCATGTTGTATACATTATACGAATGCCTGTCTGCTTGCCTACCTAACCCCTAGTGCCTGAATATTGGCTTGAGTTTCTACAAAGTTGTCTATTCAGCAGGCAAATAGCAAACGTTCATGGAATTTTCATAACTTTGACTTGCAAACACTTACAACACAACTAAGCTACTATTATGTCATTATGTATATTATTTTCTCAATCAATCTGGCTGCCCTTAAGCACAATGTATAAAGGATTTGGGCAATGTTGTATACATTATTAAAAATGCCTGCCTGCCTATCTGCCTGCCTGCATGCTTGTCTGCCGGTTTGCTTTCCTAACCCATAGTGCATGAATATTGACTTGAGTTTCCATGATGTTATCTGCTGAGCAGTCAAATAGCAAAATTTTCATGAAATTTTTATAACTTTGACCTGAAAAACTCACAACAAAACATAGCTACTATTCTGTCATTATGGATATTATTTGCTCAGCCAAACTGGCTACCTTTAAGTACAATGTGTAAAGGATTTGAGGGCATTTTGTATAAATTATTAAAAATGCCTGCCTCCTGCCTGCCAGCATGCCTGCCTAACTCCTAGGCCCTGAATATTGACTTGAGTTTCTACGATGTTGTACATTGAGGAGACATTTTATAACTTATACTTGAAAAAAACATACAACAAAACATAGCTACTATTATATCATTATGAACATTATTTGCTCACCCAATCTGGCTGCCCTTAAGCACAATATATAGAGGATTTGGGCTCATGTTGGTTACGTTATTAAATCTATCTTCCTGCCTGTCTGCCTGCCTTCCTGCTTGCCTGCCAGCCTAACCTCTAGGGCCTGAATATTGACTTGAGTTTCTATGATGTTGTCTATTGAGCAGAAAAATAACAAAACTTTCATGGAATGTTTGTAATTTAGACCTGTAACAAGTTAGAACAAAACATAGCTACTATTATATCATTATGGACATTATTTGCTCAGCCAATTTGGCTGCGCTTAAGCATAATGTATAAAGGATTTGGGGGCATGGCGTATACATTATTAAAATGCCTACCTGCATGCTTGCCTACCTGCCTGCCTACCTGCTTGCCCTCCTTAAAACTAGTACCTGAATATGGACTTGAGTTTCTGTGATTTTGTCTATTGAGCCGGCAGATAACAAAACTTACATGTAATTTTCCTAACTTTTACTTGCCAAAACTTACAGCAAAACAAAGCTACTATTATTTCAGTATGGGCATTATTTTCTCAATGAATCTGGCTGCCCTTAAGCACAATGTATAAAGGATTTGGGCAATATTGTGTACATTATTAAAAATGCCTGCCTGCATATCTGCCTGCTCACATGCTTATCTGTCGGCCTGCCTTCCTAACCACTAGTGGGTGAATATTGACTTGAGTTTACACGATATTGTCTACTGAGCAGTCAAATAGCAAAACATTCATGGAATTTTTATAACTTAGACCTGAAAAACTTACAAAAAATCATAGCTACTATTCTGTAATTATAGACATTATTTGCTCAGCCAAACAGGCTACCCTTAAGAACAATGTGTAAAGGATTTTAGGGCAGGTTTTATACACTATTAAAATGCCTGCCTACCTGCATTCCTGCCTGCCTAATCCCTAGTGCCTGAATATTGACGAGAGTTTCTTTGATGCTGTCTATTGAGGAGGCAAATAGCAAAACATTCATGGAATTTTTATAACTTAGATTTGATTAACTTACAAAAAAAAAAAGAAAGCTACTATTATGTCATATGGACATTATTTCCGCAGCCAATCTGGGTGCTCTTTAGAACAATGTATAAAAGATTAAGGGGCAGGTTGTATACATTATTAAAATGCCTGCCTGCCTGAGTGACTACCAGCCTCCTTGCCTGCCTGCCTAACCCCTAGTGCTTGAATATATTTTTGATTTTATACAATGTGGTGTATTGAGCAGGCAAATAGCAAAGCTATCCTGGAATTTTTATAATTCGAATTGAAAATCCTAACAACAAAGCAAAGCTACTCTTATGTAATTATGGATATTATTTGAGCAACCAATCTGGTGGCCCTAAACCACAATGTTTAATATTTTGGGGGCATGTTTGATACTTATTTAAAATGTCTGCCTGCCTGTCTGCCTGCCTGCGTGCCTGCCTGTCTGTCTATCATCTAGTGCCTGAATATTGGGTTGAGTTTCTATGGTGTTGTCTATAGAGCATCTAAATAGCAAACCTTTCATGGAAGTTTTTTATAAGTTAGACTTGAAAAAACTTGCAAAACATAGATACTATTATGTCATTATTGACATTAATTGCTCAACCAACTTGGCTGCCCTAAAGCAAAATGTATAGTGGATTTTGGGGCATGTTTAATACATTATTAAAAATGCCTGTCTGCCTGCCTGCGTGTATGACTGCCTGCTTGCTTGCCTATCTTCTAGTGCCTGAATATTGATTTGCGTTTCTACAATGTTGTCTATTGTGCAGACAAATAGCAAAACTTTCATGGAAATTTTTTATAACTTATACTTGAAGAAACTTACAACAAAACGTAGCTACTATTAAGTCATTAGGGACAGTGTTTGCTCAAACAATCTGGTTTGCCTTAAGCACAATACAGAAAGGAATTGGGGACATGTTTTGTTCAATATTAAACATGCATTCCTTCTTTCCTGCCTGCCTGCCTAACCCATAGTACCTGACTCATTTCTAATATGTTGTCTATTGAGAAGACAAATAGCAAAACTTATAAATGAATTTTTATGACTTTGACTTGTAAAACTTCCAAAAATACATAGCTAATATTGTGTCATTATGGACATTATTTGCTCAACCAAACTGGCTGCCCTTAAGCACATTGTAAAAAGGATTTGGGGGCATGTTGTATACATTATTAAGACTGCCTCCCTGCATGTTTACCTGCGGTGTGATTCTTTAAATTGCTGTGGGTGATGTGATGGGTTACATTAATTGCGTTGCATATATGGAACCAACTTTGCATCCCTGGGATGAATACAGTGTGATCATGGTGTATGATTTTTTGAGACCTGTTGAAGTCGATTAGCCAGAATTTTGTTGAGAATTTTGCATCAATATTCATCAGGGAACTCGGTCTATAGTTCTCTTTCCTTGATGAGTCCCTGCCTGGTTTGGGGATGAGTGTTATACTGGCATCATAGAACGTGTTTGGTAGTGAACTTTCTCTTTCAATTTCATTGAAGAGTTTGAGATATATTAGTGTGATTTCTGTTTTGAAGGCCTTGTAGAATTCTACTATGAATCCCTCTGGACCTGGGCTTTTCTTGGATGGGAGAACTCTTATTGCTGTTTCTATTTCAGTGCTGGGTACGGGTCTGTTTAGAAGATTTAAATCTTCATGGTTGAGTTTGTGGATATCAATTTTTGCTAGGAAATCGTTCGAATGTTTTTCAAATTTGTTGGCATAAAGGTTTGCAAAGTAGTCACTTACTGTTTTCTGAATTTTGGTTGTTTCTGTGGTGATGTTACCTGTTTCATCTCTGATCTTGTCTATGTGGGTGTGCTGCCTTTTTTTTTTATCATATTTGCTAAGGGTCTGTCTATCTTGTTAATTTTTTCAAAGAACCAAATCTTAGTGTTGTTGATTCTTTCAATTTTCTTTTACTCTAAGTCATTTCATTCTGATTTGTTTTTAATTATTTGCTTCCATCTATTGCCTTGGGGATTGGCTCGTTGTTCTCTTTCAAGGAGCTTAAGGTGCTTCTTTAAGTTGTTGAATTGCTGTTTCTCCAGTTTGCTGATGTAGGCAATCAGAGATATAAATTTTCTTCTGAGTACTGCCTTTGCTGTGTCCCAAATAGCTAGTATTTTGTGTGCTCAGATTGGTTTATTTCCATACACATTTGAATTTCATTCCAATTTCTTCAATGTCCCAGTAATGGTTCAACAATGTGTTGTTTAGTGTCCATGAATTGCAGGATTTTCTGCAGTGGTTGTTTGAGTTGAGCTCTAATTTTCTTCCACTGTGGTCTGAGAGAGTGCAGGGAATGATTTCAATACTTCTGAAATTGTACAGATTTTCTTTTTGCCCTAAAATATGATCTATTTTGGAGAATGTTCCATGTGCTGTTGAAAAGAATGTGTATACTGGTGTTGCTGGATGGAATATTCTGTAGATGTTGGTTAAGTCTAGTTGGTCTATGCAGTTGGTTAGTTCTGTGTTTGCTTTGTTCAGTTTTTGGTGTGTTGATCCCTTCAAAGGTGACAGTGGAGTGTTAAAGTCTCCAACTATCAATGTGTTTGGGTCTATGAGAGTACTTAGTCAGTAGTGTGTGTTTGGTGAAGTTGGGTGCTCCTGTATTTGGAGTGTAGATATTTATGGTGGTTATGTAGGGGAGATCCATTTATTAGTATGTAGTAACCTTCTTTGTCTCTTCTTACTGTTTTTAATTTGAAGTCAATTTTATCTGATTCTTAGAATAGCAACACCAGCCTGCTTATGGGGGCAATTTGCTTGGTAGATTTTATTCCAGCTTTTCTCTTTTAGAAGATGTTTGCTTTTGCTGGATAGATGTGTCTCTTGGAGGCAGTAGAAAGATGGATCTTTATTTTTGATCCAACTTATGAGCATATATCATTTAGTTGGAGAATTAACTACATTAATATTGAGAGTTAGGATTGAGAGATGATTGTTTGATCCTTTCATTATAGCTATTTTGTTAAAAGCTGTCTCTTCCCAATTCTTGACCTAGTATTCTGGTTTTCTATTTAGGATTCATTTCTCTGTCTCTATTGTGATCTTGATTATTTTCTTTATATAGTACATCTTTGAGTATTTTTGTAAAGCTGGTTTGGTGGAGATATATCGTTTCAGTTTTTCCTTTCTGTGGAAGACTTTTATTTGACCTTTTCTGTGAATGAGAGTTTAGCTGGGTACAGTATTCTTGGTTGATAGTTATTTTTATTTAGGTTTCAGCATACCTCATTCCAGGCTCTCCTTGCTTTCATGGTCTCTGCTGAGAAGTCGGATAATTCTGATTGGTTTTCCTTTATATGTGATTATTTTCTTCTCCCTAACACCTTTAAGGATTCTTTCCTTGGACTCTATTGGTCCTGTTTTCATCACAATATGTTGGTGGAACGTCGTATATTGGTCTGATCTGTTTGGGTTTTGAAAAGTGTCTTGTATCTGCATAAGCCCATCCTTCTGGATATTTTGGAAGTTCTCAGATAATTTTCTATTAAATAGGTTGCCTATTCCATTGACCTCTTTCTTTAGGTTTTCCTCGATAAGTATTTGCCTTAAGTTGGGCTTCCTGTTTTATCTTCGAGCTCCTGGAGTGATCTATTTTGACAATTATTTGGTTTTGTATTTTTTTGTTTTTCTCCATAGATTCTAGGGAATCTTCAGTTTCTGAGACTTGATCATCTGCTTCACCTAGTCTGGACTGTAGGCTAGCTGCTTGATTTTTGAATCTCTTTTCCTTCTGACTGGTCTTTCTTCATGGATTCCATGTCTTTGCTATAATTTTATCCCAGGTCCTGTATGAATTTCTTTACATCATTAATTTGGTTCTGAGTGCTGTCTCTCAAATTTTTTACCTGGGTAGCTATCTTTTCATTGGACTCCTGAATTTCATTTATCTATTTGTGGAGGCCCTGAAATCCCCTATTACTTTATGGATGCATTGATATATTGATTGACACTTTTCATTTAAAATTTTTTAGTAGAGTGTGTAGAGCATTTTGAGGGTTTTCTTCTAGGCCTTTGATTGTCTGCTCTGCTTCCTGCTTGTTTTACGTGGGAGGTGAGATTCCCTGGCTTTCCATCTTTCTTGTGCTTCTACTGCCCATTTTCATTGGAAAATGCAATCTATAAGCACCTATGAGCACCATTTAAGACCCAAAGCAGACCTTACCAAGCACTGTTGTATAAATCTTAGAAGTTCACAATTATATACAGTTACCTTCTCTCTCTGTTTTGTCTATAAAATCAGATTTGCTGTCCCCAAAGAATACAATTTTAATATAACAAGCCCTGTATTCAGTAGTTACTTATTTACTGTTATAACCCTATGAGCATTTTTTTTCTTATATTTACTTCTTTTGGGACTGGTGGGATTTCTCTATGAACCCCTTTTATTCACTCGGATTGAACAGGAATACCCTCTATCCAACAACCAGTGGTCATTGGAGTCAGGAGTTCCAGGAAGTAAATTTAGGAGGGTAAGTTAGTGGTAGTGAAGAGAATAAAGTAAAATGAAAGGAGGGTGATGTTTTTGGTTTAGTTTCAGGGAAGTGGAAAGGTGGAGAAGAGTAGAATCCATACAAAGAATGAGATTAAAATGATAGACAATAAAGAGACAAAAGAAAAGAGCAAAGGTGTTAGTCAAAGGAAAGTAATCTTAAAGAAAGAAAATGTGAAAAGAGACTCAAAGAAAAAAACAGGAAATCAAACACACAAAACACAAAGAATTACCACACAAAAAAACAATGAAACAAACAAATAAAAACAGAAATAAAAAACCAAATGACAACTCGAAAATAAAAAATTAAAAAGTTTAGAAAAGGTTCAAAACAATGGAGTATTCCTTATTTGGGTGGACTCTCTCCAGTGTATGGTTTCCTTGCGATGGTCTACAGTCTATTTTCCTGCTGCTTGGCTGGTTTGATATGCTTTCAGTTTGCAGGGGGTGGATCTGCTCTGACTCTCCTTCCCTGTTAGTTAAATCCTGGGGATCTGTGCTTTGCACAGCTTGCAGGTAGGACTTGGGTGTCCTCAGTACATGGGGGACTCTGAGCAGTCTCAGGAATTGTGACTCCTCCCATCTGCTATGGGGCCCACTGCCTTTAACACTTGGCTCTCAATAGGCTTTGTACTCAGCAGGGTGGGGTGCCTCCAGCCTTGTTTACCTGACTGAGAGTTGCTTGTCCCAGGGGAGGTTCCTCCCTCCTGGGCAGGGCAACCTTCTCCTGGGCCATGGTGGCTGTGGAATTTAGCTCTATTTGCTGGTCTGAATTTTCCTACCTCTGCAATGGGACCATTTATCTGCCTTGGGAACTGTTTACTCTCCTGCCTGATTGTTCTGTGCCACCAGTACCTGCTCGTCACTTTTGGTTTAATTTTAGAAATGCTAGCTACTGGAGAGTCAACAGCCACAGCATTGTTTGGGCGGGGCAGGGTGTGGTACGGCACCTCTGGCTGAGTATTTTACCTGAGTCTGTGAGCCTAGGCCCAGGAATGATACTCCTGCTTGGGTGGCGGTTGCTCTCTGGGGCTGAGCTGGCTCTCACAGTTCAATCACTCTTGCCCTTTTCAGAGATGACCCCTTTGTCCTCACTGTCCTCTGGCCTGACTTATTTCCAGTCTTGTCTGACTGGGTCTATGCCAGTGTGAAAGATGGCGCTTTGCTCTGACAAAGAGGGAAGGGTATCTTCCAGAGATGCTCTGTGGATGTGAGTGAGAATGTCTTTTGTGGGTTACTCATGTTTTTTCTGTGATTTAGGACCATCTGTGCTCAGCCTGAGATCTGTGTCTGTCTGCTGCTCTCTGGAGGATTTATTCCTGATTACCATTGTGTGCTTTAGGTGCACAGAATGCTGGGTGCTGGGCAGGTGCCGCAATGGCATGGTGGCATGGTGTGACACTCAAATCTGTGTTTTCAGGCCAGCAAAGTCGATTTTTCCTTTCTGGCCAGAATACCTATACTGTTATAACTTACTTGCACTGTCTTTCTGGGAGTAAAAGTTTCTCTGGAGTGAACAAACTGGGATGTCAGAGGGAGCTTTGCTAGGGCTGTGTTGCTCCTCCTCCCTTCAGCTTGACTTTTTCACCATCTCTCTACTCTGTTGGTATATATCTTATTTCATTTGATATTCTATGCAATTTTGTTTGATTATATTCTTCAATATCACTAAATTTTATTAGGCTTCATTGTTTTTCCTCTCTTTTTATTTCATGTTATCCCCATGACATATAAGTTTTATTCATGATATGTTTATGTCTTCACACTTCTGTGAGACAAAAGCAGGAAGGCTCTGCTCATGAGGATTTGACATCATCATTTGATGACAGCTGAAAAGAATTTTGAATTGCTCATAGGTATTTATCCTATTTACTATTTTATTTAAGGTAAGTGGGTAGAATTTTCAATGTATGAGGATTTTATAGGACATGATCTAGGGTGGGGTGGTCGTCGTATTAAGAGGAAGGTGATTACAAGAATGACGGTGCCAGGATAGCCAGAGTTCATACCCAAAAGCTCTAGGGTAACATAAAAAAGGTATCATGTCAGAAATTTGAGGAAAACATCACTTTGCCTTCTGTTATACATAAAAGAATGTGCTGGTACTTGGTCATGGTCATTCCTGTTTATTCCACAGAATGAGAAATACCAACTTGGTTTCACTTGGGTGAAACCAGGTGCTCACACAGACATATGAATATATATATATGAATATATATAACATATATATATACATATATATGCGTGGAAATATGTAATTATTCTTTGACTGCAATCTAAATGTCAGTTGATTGATTTGAAATCTTTCCATTCCAATGAGTCTTAAGATCCAGAATTAGCAGGTATGGATTAGCAGTATGGATGGAGAACAGTCACCACAGGGGAATAGAGGATCATTTTATTGCTTTTTCTCTGGTTGACTTTGTCATGTATGCTGTGATTTGGGTAAATGTTCGAAGTATGATTTAAGGATAGAAAATTCTTTACTCCTAAATGAACTATGTATTTCTCTAGCTAATTAAGAATATTGATTATTTCTGGTCTTGAATATGAATGTCAAAACAGGAAATAACCAGTTTAGTAATCTCTGTCATGTTCATACCACTCATTTCAACATTGCTGGCAGTTGAGGAGCCTCTACTTACCGTTCTGCAATCTAAGAGATAACATAAGTTTGAAGGAAGCAGATTATATTCTTAGAAAGAAAAACAAACCTATTGGGGACTTGGCTTTCTGTGTGTGACAGCAAGGAGGCCACTATAGAAATCACAACATAGCTGGAGAAATTCCTATCCTAAGTTCATCTATGGGAGCATAACTGGAGGAGTTTGCTTAGGCATTTGGTCTTCTTGGAAATGTTGTCTTCAACAGCCTGAGGGAGGAGCATAGACTACAGGTGTTTTCACTCTTCCTTACAACTGAACAATGACACTTGAAGGGTCAAATAGGCCATGAAAGTAATGGAAATGAAAACACACTGAGATTCTTAATCACATCAGTTAGAATGGTTGTTATCAGGAAAACTATCAATAACAGATACTGGAAGGGATGTAGCCAGAAAGGAATACAACTATATTGTTGATGGGAATGCAAACTTGTTAACTACTCTGGAAAGCAGGATGGAAGTTCCTCAAAAGACTAAACATAGAGCTTCCTTAGGACCTAGCAATCCAACTCCTAGGCATTTATCTGATTGCACACTAAAGCCACACTAAAGCCACCAGTACAAACATAATCATTGATGCAGTGCTTACCATAGCCATGATATAGAATCACCCCAAATGTACCCTCCACAGAAAAGGGGACTAAGAAAAAAAAAAAATATATATATATATATATATTCTACAAATTTATCAGAAATGATTTTTGCACCATTCATAGGAAAATGGTAATACTTGGGAAAATAATATTAAGTGAAGTAAGTCAGACCCAAATTAATATAGGTTGTATGATTTCCCTCATGTTTGGTAACCTGAATATGCCTATAGATCTACAAGTGACCGCACTGGGTAGTAAAGGGAACAAAAATAATCTGTAATATGATAAAGTATGCAGGCCTCTAGTTACTCACACACAGTGAGAACAAAGAAGATTATTCTCTGGAAAGGATCACATAGTTGCAATAGCTATGTGTAACAGACAGCATAAAAAATATTTATTGAAGGGGAAAGAAGTGGGGATGGTTTTGCTGCTCTTTTTTCTTCCTTCATTGTTGTTTTTTGTTTTAATTTCCCTTTGTCTTAATTGGTAGTTTATCTGTCTTTGGGAGAGCAACAGGAGGTGTGGAATTGGTGGGAACACAGTGAACAAATGCAGCCGTGACACTTGTTGGACCAGGGTAACTGCAACCGTAGTCAGGCCACGGGGGATGCAAAGGCAAGTGGACCAATGCACGTTTTATTTTAGGAGGGCCAGGGTTTATATAGGGTTACAAATCAATTCACAACTTCAAGAGTAAAAATTAATACAGCATAACATCCATATCAATACAAAAGTTGCGGATGTTGCTATTGTGAGGGAGGAGGCTATTACAAACAGTGAATCCTGCCTGATAAAAAGGCAAAATTTATTTCTCACCTGATTCCAAACATCATGTATATGCCTGCCAACCTGTCTCTGTCTTTGTTTCTGTCTTTTTCTATCACTGTGCTTCTATCTGTCTCCACATCTGCATCTCTTTGTCTCAACATGTTTTTCTCCAATCTCTGTCCCATTGTTTTTGCCTTTCTTTCTTCACCTCTTTCTGTCTTGAACACACATGCACACGTCTCTCTCACACAGACACACCCACACCCCCCCCACACACAACTCTATGCCTTACTCCCCAGTAAAGAGAGAAGCACTTTGACTTGCCCAGGGCTGGAGCAGGCCAGGTTGCTTGAGAGCCGGGTTTGCTTCTTCTACTGAACAGGTGGTATGTGGAGACACATCCAGACCAGTGCACCAAGGGTTATGATTTGGGGAAAGAATTGGTGGGATTTCCTTTGCTGTGTAAAAGAAATGAGAACAATTTGAATGCAAAATGCACTTAGTGCTTTGGAAATATTATTGAGAGTTCCATTAGAATGAACATGTTTTCCAAAGCCAAGAGAACAGAGCTTTTTCTGCTGGTGGGAAGAGTATTAATTACATCATTGGAAATATTGATATAAATATGAATGAAATTCTGTGATTCTTCCACAGCCAGATTGTTTTCTGCCAGTCCTGGGGCTTGAACTCAGGGCCTGGACACTATCCCTGAGCTTCTTTTGTTCAAGGATAGCACTCTATCTCTTGAACCACAGTACCACTTCTGGCTTTTTCTATGTATGTGGTACTGGGAATTGGACCCAGGTCTTCATGCATGCGAGGCAAGTGCACTACCAGTAAGCCACCTTCCCAGACCCACAGCCAGATTTTGATCCAACATAAGACCGCTTGGTAATCCATCTTTCTCTCTTGATTTAAAAACACCTATGAATACATGGAAACTGCATCACTTTGTCAATTCTCTGGTTTTACTTTGCCCAGAACAGCAACCCCAAGGAAAAATGCAGTGACCAGAGGTCGTAATTATCTAATAAAGACCATCAGCCTTCACTTTTGATAAATACCAAAATGCCCAGGGTTTTTATACTTTTCATTTGGATCATATTCAAAATAGTAATTTTAACTATGATTGATATGATTTATTCATCAGATCACATACCGTAGGAAAGACTAATTCAAACCAATAAAACATTCTTTACCTCCTAAGGAAAAGTTGTGTGGTTTCCTTCTGATCTTTGGTAGCCTCTTTCTCTGCTTCACCTTCATAGTTGCTATGTTCTGCCCTTTCTGAGGTTGTCCGCCAAATAATGTGTGGTCAAGATGTGGGAGTAGTACTCACTGTGTATCGGTAAAATTCAATGTCAGTCTCTACTTTTTCCCATGCTTGCATCCAAAGAATTGGAGTATACCAATCCACAGCCTAAATAAAGATGCTTCATCAATACCAAATAGAGTTGTGTAATTTTGAATGGTACTGATGTTGCAAAATTATCTCTTATTTATCATAAATGGTGAATCACACTCATGTGGAGCACACGTAGTTATTCCCCCAACCCTGGCTGTTTCCATAGAATAATGTACAAGCCACACCAACAGTCAATCTACTACACCAAGGGAAAGTAGAGTGAGAATGTAACGTCAAAAAGTAGGAATTGGTTACAGAAAGCAATTTCTAATATATTTAATTTTGTAATGAACAGAACATACTCATTTGAAATTAGGATTGTGATGTCTCTCCGTTAGAATCCTAGATTTATGTTAAATCCCCAACCCTTAGTATGAGGAAAGTTAGGGATAGATGGTAGCTTAGGATCTGCCCAACCATAGTCAGCATCTTGCAAGAGGATGAGGTTCTGAATAGGGAATGGGGGGGGGAGGGTACCAAAGTTATACAAGTGACACTCTGACGACACCAATGGTCCCCAGGGCTACAACCCCTGTCCCCTGGAGAAGATTTGCTCTCATAGAATTTCCTTTGGTTTGTGTCCTTGTCCTTTGGGGATGTAAGTCTTTTTATTTTTTTCTTGAATCAAAACTCTTAATGGGTAAGGTGGCCCCTTGAGGATCTGCTCTTCAACTTGTTAACAAGTTAGATTCTCTCTCTCTCCTCTTCCTCTCTCTCCCTCCCATTTATCTCCCATCCCTCACACCCCTCTTTCCTTTTATCTGTCCCCTGTCTCTGTCTCTGTCTTCTTCCTATTCTATCTTCCCAATTCTCAATTCTTATTTTTAATTAAATTTCATTGACAAGGTGTTGTGTAAAGGTGGTACAGTTACATAAAAAGGTAGTGAGTACATTTCTTGTCATATCTGTTACACCATCCTTTTTCATTCTCTTCCTTAGATCAAATAGACATAAATACAATAGACAGTTACCAAAATCATATACAGTAACCACATAGGGTACACCAAAGGAAATTCACCTAGAACATTAAATGTAATGACAACAGTAGAATCCTCCTGTGTCCTCTTGGAGTTATTTTTGTTTATCCTCATCTTATATATCTGTATACATAGCTGATGAGCTATTGTGATCCACTGATAGGTCTATCCTAGACCATTTTATGTTTGTTTAGTAGTTGTTCTGTTTTAGATACATAATGTAAAGTCACAGACCCACACGTGGAAATACCATTTGAAAAGAAGTTTGTTATTTTGCAGACCTGGTTTCTACTGTCTATGCTGAGCTTTTGAGGAACCCCCATACTGTTCTCCAAGGTGGTTGTACTAATTTGCACTCCCACCAACAGTGGAAAAGGGTTCCTCTTTCCCTGAATCCCCTCTAGCATTTGTTGTTGCCAGAGTTCAGAGTATAGGCCATTCTAACTGGAGTGAGGTGGTATTCCAGGGTTGTTTTTATTTGCATTTCCTTTACTGCCAGGGATGTTGAACATTTCCTCATAGGTTTCTTTGCCATTTTTATTTCATCTCCTGTGAAGTCTCTCTTTAGCTCCTTTGCCCATTTAATAATTTATTTAGAGCGTTTGGATGGGGTTAGTTTCTTGAGTTCTCTGTCGATGACACATATTAGGCCTTTGTCTGTTGCTGTGCTGGTGAAGATCATTTCCCATACAGTTGGCTGTCTTTCTAGTTTGGTGGCTATGTCTTTAGCTGTGCAGAAACTTTTTATTTTGTAGTAGTCCCATTTGTTGTGTCTTTCCCTTATCTGTTGTGCCCCTGAGACTATGTTCAGGAAGTTCCTTCCTGTGCCTATAAGTTCTAGTGTCTTTATGACTCTGTCATTCAGTAGTTTCAGGGTTTCAGGTCTGATATTGAGGACCTTAATCTATTTTGACTTGATTGTGGTACATGGTGATAGATTAGGGTCCACTTCAAGTTTTCTACATGCGGCTGCATAGTTTTTCTGGCACCAGTGGTTGAAGAGGCTATGTTTTTTCCATTGTATGTCCTTAGCTCCTTTGTTGAATATAAGCTGACTGTAAGAATGCGGCTTTATTTCTGGGTCTTCTATCCTATTCCATTAGTCTTCTGGTCGGCTTTTATGCCAGTAACAGGCTGTTTTACTTATGATGGCTCTAAAATAGAGCTTGAAGTCTTGTATTGTAATTCTTCTTGCACTGTTTCTTTTGCCTAGAATTGCTTTGGCTAATCTAGGGCTTTTGCTGTTCCATATGAATTTATGGGTTGTTTTCTCTATTTCAGTGCAGAATGTAGCTGGGATTTTGATGGGGATGTACTGAATTTGTATAACATTTTGGGCAATATTGCCATTTTCACTATATTGATTCTGCCTACCCATGAGCATGGGGGGTCTTTCCATCTCCTGGGGTCCTCTTTGATTTCCTTTTTTAGATTTTTATAGTTCTCATTAAATAGGTCTTTAGTTAGGTTAATCCCTAGCTAATTCATTCCTTTTTTAGCTATTGCAAACGGTATTATTTTCATAATTTCCATTTCTGATTGTATATTGCTGGTGTATAGAAAAGCTGCTGATCTTTGTGGGTTGATTTTGTATCCTGCTACTTTGCCAAAAAGGTTTATTAGGTCTAGGAGCTTGGGGACTGAGATTTTTGGTTCCTTCAGATATAAAATCATGTCATCTGTGAATAGGGATAGTTTGATTTCTTCTTTGCCAATGTGGATCCCTTTGATGTCTTCCTCTTGCCTTATTACTATGCCTACGTATTCCAGCACTATGTTGAAGGAAGACAGGAGAGTGAGCATCCTTGTCTTGTTCCTGAGCTTAGGGGAAACGGTTTTAGTTTCTCCCCATTTAATATGATATTAGCAGTTGGTCTGTCGTATATGGCTTTTGTTGTTTGAAAGAATGTTCCCTTTATTCCTGTTCTCTCCAGGACTTTTAACATGTATGGGTGTTGTATTTTTTCAAATGCTATTTGGGCATTAGCTGAGATGATGATCTAGTTCTTGGTCTTAGCTCTGTTGACATGGTGAATTATAATTATTGATTTGCAGATGTTGAACTATCCTTGTGTCTGTGATATGAAGCCTACATGACCATGATGTATAATTTTTTTCATCAGTTTCTGGATCCTGTTAGCTAATATTTTGTTGAGGAGCTTTGCATGTGTTCATTAGTAATATTGGTCTGTAATTCTCTTTTTTGGTTGGGTCTATGCCTGGTTTGGGTGTGAGTATGATATTAGCTTCATAGAATGAGTTTTGGCTTTTTCCCTCTGTTTCTATTTCACAGAAGAGTTTGAGGAATATTGGTATTTGCTTCTCACTGAAGGTTTTATAGAATTGGTGAATCCATCCAGGCCTGGGCTTTTCTTTGTTGGAAGGCACTTGATTACATCCTGTATCTCGCTGTAGGTTATTGGTTTATTTAATTGACTTATTTCTTCTTGATTCAGTTTGGGCAGTTTATACTTCTCAAAGAATTGCTCAATCTCAGTAAAAGTGAGGCAAGTTTCTTGAAATAGTTCCTTATAATCATTTGAATATCCTGTGTATTTGTTTTAACTTTTCTGGTGGAGTCTGTGATCTTACAGATATGAGTCTCTTCTCTTCTTTTTTTGTTAGTCTTGCAAGGGCTGTGTCAAGTTTATTTATTTTCTCAAAGAACTAGGTTTTAGTTTTATTTATTGGAATTGTCTTTGGAATCGTCTTTCTATTCTCAATCAGATTTATCTCTTTTTTTAATCTTTTTTATCTCCCTCCTAGTCATTTTAGATTCATTTTTTTCTTGTTTCTCCACTAGTTTTAACTGCATTGTGAAGTTATTCACCTGATCTGATTCCATTCTGTTAATGTGTGTACTGAGGGCAATAATCTTCCCCCTCAGTACTGCCTTTGCTGTATCCCATAGGATTCTTTGTGATGTATTTTCATTGTCATTGTGGCTTAAGAACTCCTTAACTTCATCCTTCATTTGCTCTGTCACCTTAATGTTAGATAACAATGAGGGGTTTAGCCTCCAAGTATCTGTGTAATTTCTGTGGTACCCTTTGTTATTGAGGGCTAACTTGATTCCACTGTGGTCAGATAGAGTACATGGGATGATGTCAATACTCTTGTTTTTGCTGAGTCTCTTTTTGTGGACTATGTTATGGTGTATTTTGGAGTATGTTCCATGGGCTACTGAGAAGAATGGGAATTGAGTCCCGGTAGGGTGAAATACTCTGTACAGATATGTCAGATTCATGTGTGATATGGTGTTACTTAGGTCTTTGCCTCCTTTGCTAATCCTCTGTGTGTTGGATCTGTCTCTTGGAGAGAGTGGAGTATTAAAGTCTCCAACTATGATTGTATTTTGGTCTATCTTGCTCTGCCATTCTGAAAGAATTTGACATATTTAGGGCTTCTTTTGTTCAGTGAATATAAATTTATCATTGTGATGTCTTCTTCCTGGATTCTTCCCTGTGTTAATATGTAGTGTCCTTCTTTATCTTTTTGAACTGACTATAATGAGAAGGCTAGCTTGTCTGACCTCAGGATGGCTACCCCTGCCATTCTGGCAGGTGCTTTTACTTGGACCCAGGTTCAGACAGATTCACAGCCAAATTTTATAAGGCCTTCAAAACAGAACTCACAACAATACTCTAAAACCAGGAACGAGATAAGGATATGTGCTTTCTCCACTCCTCTTCAATACAGTATTAGAAGCCCTATGTAGCACAATAAGGCAAGATGCAAACACAAAGGGGATACAAACAGGGAAAGTAGAAGTAAAACCCTCCCTTTTTGCACATGACATGAGCCTATATTTAAGGAATCCTTTAGACTCCACTCCCAAATTACTAGTGATGATCTGAAATTTGGAAGAGTAGAATGGTATCAAACAAACTCACAAAAACCAGTAGCTTTTCTCTATGCTGACAATGAGATAGGAGAGGCTGAAATTAGGAAAGTAATTCCTTTTGTAATAGCCTCAAAAATGCCTATGATCCACTTAACCAAGGAAGTGAAGGACCTCTGCAATGAAAAAGCCTTCCACAAATTACAGCATCTATTCATGTTAAAAGCTCTAGAAAAATTAGAAATAGAAGGAACTTTCAATATCATACTAAATGGGGTAAAACTAAAACCATTTTCCCTAAAATCAAGAAAAAGGCAAGGATGTCCATTCTGTCCACTGCTCGTCAATAGAATTCTGAATTTCTTAGCCAGAGCAATAAGGCAAGATAAGGATATTAAAGCTATCCACATAGGGAAAGAAATTTGACTATCCTTGTTTAAAGATGACATGATCTTATATCTGAAGGATCCTGAAAAGTCCACTCCCAAACCCCTAGAACTAATCCACTGCCTCAGCTATTTGGCAGGATGTAAAATTAACCTACAAAAATCAGTAGTCTTTCTGTATGCTATCAAAGTAACAGGAGAAAGAGAAAATCATAAAATCATTTTCTATAGCCTAAAAAAATCTGACCTGACCAATGATGTAAAAGATCTATTTAGTGAAATCTGTAAACACCTAAACATAGAACTCAAAGAGGAAAACCAGGAAATGGAAAGATCTTCCATGTTCTTGGAGGGGGTATAATCAATATTGTCAAAATGGCCACAGTGCAAAAAATGATATGCAAATTCAAATCAATCCCCATAAGTCCTTACCATGTTCTTCACTGAAAAAGAGGAAAAAAGTCAGGAAAACCACATCAAATAATGAAAGAGGCAAAATAGGCAAAGCAATTTGAGGCAAAAGAAACAATTACAGATAGTATCATAATAACAAATTTCAAGCTTTACTATAAAGCCATAATAACAAGGTACAAAAACACAACTGCCCAACAGTAAATGAATTATACCTATATTCAAAACATTTTCATACAACCAACAAAAAGCAAAAAATAATGGCATTCATAGGAAAATGGTTTGAACTAGAACAATTCATGTTGAGCGAGATAAGCCAAGATCAGAGAGAAAATTGGCAGGTGTTGTACTTGATACTCAGAAATTATATTTAAAATGCAGTGGGATATGACAAAGTATATAGGATTTTAGACACACATATGCACAAAGACCAAAAGAAGATAGTCTTAAGAGATAATCACCAGTCTGTAACATTAAAGAACCTCTTCATATTTCTATAAAATAATATACAGAATGAAATGAAATCCAAAGTTAAGGAAATAAGGGAATTTTTCTTCATTTGTCTTTGTGTTTTCAGAAGACACTGTATCCTTTACCTCATTTATGGTGTGTACTGGTGCACATCTGAGGAAAGCTGATAGGAAGGTACTGAATCAGTGGAAAACCGGTGGAAAAAGTGCAACATAGACCACCAGATGCACTGGGAAATTGATGAACTTGAACCAGTTAACTTGTGGGCAGCCATGGGAAGAGGGGAATAGGAGCACATGAGGAAACAGATGATACTAAGTCAAAGGAAATGTACTTATTATCTGACTAGTGTAAAGGTAACCCCACTGAATATCATCTCTAAAACAGCAACAAAGTAGTTAAAAAAGAAATACATGCTTTACAAATAAACTAAGATTATTTTTACGTATTTACCCATACCCTTGTCTTCTCTGGAACAGGTTATGTCAGTAGATTTAGATGTCCTTGGCCGCTCTGATGATATACTCATCTCACTTCTCTCAGGGGAAGATATGTAGAACCCTTGAATCCAATCGAGGAATATTGACCCTGATAAGAGAATTTCGATACCTTCTGAACCTAACAACTCCAGGACAACGTATAATGAAGATGACTGCCTTGAGAGGAAAGTTGTAAGTTGACCTTCTCTCCTATGGACCAAAAATGATGGACATAGAATCAGAAAGTCAAATTAGTGAAGAACACAACAGGTACATTTATGTTGTTTCTGATGGTTCTCTTTTCTCCAGGTGTTGCAAATGAAACAGAGTTGCATCTGGTTGTTAATATTTATTTGTTTATATTACATAAAAACAAAAAAAGTCTTTTACTTGCCAGTGGTTCCTATTTGTAATCCTAGGTATTCGAGAAGTTGACATCTGAGGATGTCAGTTCAAAGCAAATTCTGGCAAAAATTGATTTGAACACAAAGCATGAACACTGTTCCTAGGTATTTTTGCTCAAGTGTTCTATCACTTGAACTACAGTGTTTTTGTGGGTTTTGATTTGTTTTTGTGCTAAACTGAAGGGCACCATGGGTTTTCCTGCCTGGGGAAAAGTTCTAACTCCTGAAGATACTTTTAAGACTATAAGTTATAATCTTGGAGGTGGTGCAAAGATGAAAATAGAGGCACATGGTCAAAATATGAGATTCTTCTCTTTGTTCAACTTGAACCAAGATCAGATCCTATGACATCTTGATCATAATATCAAGAAGTACCAAAGATAATTTTATCTTTTACAATCTTTAAAACTGAGCTGCATTTGGCATAGGAGAGTGTATCTTTTTTCAGTATGCTCATTCTCTTAATTTTTACTTTATGTGCAACTAGTGAGGCTTGAACTCAAGGCCAGGGTATAGTCCTTTGTCTGTCTCCACTTAAGTTTGGAAGAACAGGAGGTGTTTGTATTTGTGTAGTTTTAAAGAAATGATATATCTGAATTCACAATAACCAAATTGTGTAAACAGTCCAAATGCTCCACAACAAAATCTGCATCAAGGTACATATTCACAATGGAATTTTACATATTCATTAGAGAGAACAATAGATCAATTGCAGGGAAATATTGTAACTGTGTCCATACATAGTCATGTCAAAATTATGCCTAGGCAACCAATCCAAGGAGGCCTCATGAGGACAATTCTCCCACATTTCACAGTCAGACTCAGAATTTGAGTAATTAAAGGAGAGAAACCACAGCCAAGCAATGAAGTCTTCTCGGTATTTGGAAGGGTTAACTGCGTTGACAAAATCTGTGAATCCAGAAACATCTGAGCGATGGTATGAAAAAATGAGAGGGACATGGAATGAACCTAGAGTGAAATACTTCCTTCTTGTAGTTAATTCCCACTGTGAGTTCAATATGCAAACTTTGCCTTTTATTAAAATTTTCTCAACACTCATCATTAAATATAGTAGCGATTCGTTATCTCCATATATGACAAAAACATTTGCTGAAGATTTGTTTATCTGGTTGTAACGTGCCATGATTTTGAAGATATATGACATGGCATGGTTTGGAATCACTATCTCAAAGGCTACACAGACTCTGTTCTTCGCCATCTCTTCTTTCAACAAAGGAAGAATCCACAAGCCCTTCTCCTCTTCTAAGGTAAACAGTCCCACCCAGTTCCAGCTGAAGTGAAGCAATAAAATCATGGCAGTGTCCGTAGATCTGTCCTATGGGTCCATCTGACAGAGGCCAAGGAAATTGTTATGGTCACTCAATGCATGATCAAAAGGTTCGAAGGTAAGTTACAGGGAATAAAAATTGGACAGTACATGAATGCGAAGATGTAAAACCATCACAATCTCAGACATGATGTATATTAAATACAAATTAGAAGTATGTGAAAAGAAGGTTTTACTTTTAGTCTGAACAAAATGAATTATAAATTATTTTTAATTATTGTACATTATTGATTATACAATGCTTCTTGGTCTTTGTCACTGTTTCAATCAGCTCCTGTCATCCATATCAACTCCATCACCTTACTTTCCTAGTTTCATTTCACGTATGTACATTGGATCTTATGTTATAATTGTTCACTGTTTGACTCCTATTCCTCTGCCCCTTTCAACATGCCTTGAACACATACCCCTGTCAGACAAGACATGCTTCAGCTTTCTGGTGTTCATTTTTAAAATACTGTGTGTTAGTTGATCAAAGAACTTACATCATGAAATTCTATCATGTTTAACATAGATTGTGAGATTGGCCATGTATATATGTGCATATATTTGTTCCATACATCACATTTTCTTTGAGTACATACTCCTTGATATCACAATATTTGAGAGGTTCATAAGTCCAGTCTTTTCCTATTATTCTCTTCTAACACCCAAAATGTTACCAAATTAAACATTTGTTAATATTCCTGTAATACTCCCATGGTCACCTGTGGAAACCTATAGAGATTCAGCAGTGCCCCAATCTGGGCAGATATTATTCCTGATGGTCCTGTAAGTACTGCTGTAGCCTTGTTGTCTCTCATACAGTTGTAGTTTGGAGTCTTTTACTCCCCAAATATGCAAATGAAGGGATTTGTAAATGGTGTACAAGTTCCATATTGAACAACATATATGTCAAATCCCAGAGTCAAGTTATGCAAAATATCAGGGTGTTTATTGATCTCTTCAATAGCAAAAGCCAAAGCCAAAACAAACTGGTAGTTCATGAAGATAAATCTGCATAATGAGTATAGAAATTCAGGAGAAGTTTTGATTTTGATGGATTAAATGCTTGTTTGGCTGCTACTGCATATATATGTATTGGAGCTAAGGAAGGCAAGGAGAATATCAAAATGGAGAGACAAAGGATGAAAGAAAAACCAATTCAACAGCAATACTTACAAAAGTAGATGGGATAAAACAACTGTACAACTCATAGAGAGAGGGATATTGGGAGGGGGAAAGCAGGGGAATAAATGAGTGAGGAGGTAACAAGGTGGATAAGAAATGTACACACTGCCTTATGTATAAAACTGTAACCCCTCTGTACATCACTTTAACAATAAAGAAATAAATTTGAAATAAAATGTTTGTTTTAATATGTAATGACAGAATTTTAAATTTCCAGTGTACACAGGATATAAATGTAAAATAAACAGAAAATTTTAATCAAATTTTTCACCATGACATTTAGATTACCTTGCAAAGGTATTTTCCAGATGTGAGTTTAAAGGATAAAGGCATAAAGATATTCCAAGACAAGCTTAGTTAAGAGAATATATCTCCATAAGACCTGTACTACAATAATGCTAAAGTCTTTTAGTCCTTTGCACAGAGGCCATGAATGAACAATATATAAAAATATGCAATGCTTATTATTAAGTAGCTATAAAAGCAAGCTGAGGATGTTCTAATATTTTAAATGCCATATCGTACATATAATTCTTATAAAGCGAGACACATGTTTATACAACTATGTCTACTAATGACTACTGAACCATGTAAAATTGGATGTTCAATATCACAATCAATGAGAGGAATACAATGCCATTTCTTTATTCATTTGTTTGTCTTCAATATTTTATCTTTAAATACTAAATTAAAAATTTCATTAGAAATAAACGAAAATATTTAATCCTCACATTTCTGTACATTTTCTTATGTATATATGATCATATACCTCTGTTACTTGTGTGTGCATTTTCTCTTTTACTTTCATCCTCATTGTCCTGGATAGTTGTCATCATTCCATAATAGCTTGTTGTAATCTATTTAAGCCTCCTAAGTACAAGAAAACATATAACAGTCAAATGAAAACTCATGGCCCAAACATACTACTACTGAACTCACATAATAACCACTGAGAACTCTAAAAGGACAGGAAGTGGAAGAAACTTCAGTAAACCTAGAGACACACTACATAATGGCTATAGGAAGATGTGATCTGTCAACACGGACTGGGAATAGAAATACAGGAAATTCTATCAAGAGGAGCCAGAATAGCTGAATGAGTAAAAAACACTAGGCAAAGCACAGGTTGATTCTAAGAAACTTACTTCACTGCCAATGGCCCCCCAATTTAACAGAGATAAACACTAAACAAGAAGGTTAATTGCATAAGAGCAGTGACACCTGTGTAAAGGCTATGGTAGCTTAGCACCTACCTTCACTATAGAATTTAAAGATCCTGCTCAAGAAAAGTAGCAATGGGAGTGAACAACTGAACTAGTCACAGTGAGATGCAGAGAAAATTCACCATAGGAGGGGAAATTCTGAAGCAACACTGGAATCATGATTGCCATACTAAGAACATGTCCCTCTTGGAGAACAGCATCTGGCTGGCAACCTCTTTCCCCACTAAGAAATGTGCCATTTCTGGAATGTGACAAAGAGACCACCTAAGCACCTGGATGGAAACAAATGGATTAGATAATTCATCTTTTCTCTATAATTTAGAAGCTACAAACAGGCCTTAAAACCCAGCTATTTCTCAGTTATTCTAAGAGTGGGAGTCAGGGTAACAACCACACTCCCATATTAGGAAGGCTTCAGAATTCAATTGTATCCCAGCCCCCTGCACTCAAACGGTGGAGAAACAAACATGTATTAAACATCACAGATATCTCCTATCTGTGAACTAACCTACTCCACCAGTGCTACCTTGACCATGACTATAAGGATAGCGCCAAATCTCAACAACAAAAGAAGAAACTCCACTAAGTACTGTATAAAAATTAAGAAACCTTGTCGGCTGGGGATATGGCCTAGTGGCAAGAGAGCTTGCCTCGTATACATGAGGCCCTGGGTTCGATTCCCCAGCACCACATATACACAAAACGGCCAGAAGTGGCGCTGTGGCTCAAGTGGCAGAGTGCTAGCCTTGAGCAAAAGGAAGCCAGGGACAGTGCTCAGGCCCTGAGTCCAAGGCCCAGGACTGGCCAAAAAAAAAAAAAAAAAATTAAGAAACCTTGTCATATCAGTGGATGTAGAGTTGCATCAAATGGCTCACCTTCTGATTTCCAATTGCAGTGGCCCACTTACCTACAAGAAAGACTATGGGGATAAATAAATACTACCTGTAGTCTGTAGCATGCATAAAATTTTACTAACCAGACCATAGTTCTCTTCATATCTGTAGGTAACAAAAATATCCATTGACTGAAACTATAATACTCAATGTGTCTATATTAGCAGACAGAGAGAGAGAGAAAGAGAGAGAGAGAGAGAGAGAGAGAGAGAGAGAGAGAGAGAGAGAGAGAGAGAGAGAGAGACAGCACGCGATCAGAGCATGGATACTGTCCTTGAGCTTTTGTGCTTTAGGTCAGCACTCTGCCAACTTGAGCCACTCCCAGCTTTTGGCTGGATAATTGGAGATAAAAGTCTTACAGATGTTCATGACCAGGCTGGCTTGAAATCTCTATCTTCAGATATTTTCAAGTAGTTAGGATTATGATTGTGAGCCACTAGCCTACAATAAGAATGTTTAAGCAGTGACCTCAAATTTAAGTGTTACCAAAGAAAACTTCTCAGAGCACTAGCTTGTGGGGAAAGAAATATTTCTGCAGCCTTCTAGTACAAAACTCATGCTACTGACTCAGGTGTTTGTAATCACTTTATCCTCTGCAATGACAGCTGGGATTGCAAAAATATAGGTTTTCTGGAATAAAGTGAAGAAATTGTATCCCTGGAAAGAAGAAGCTACATTGAAGGAAATCAGAGTCCTCTCCTATGAGCAGGCAGAAAATTACTCAACAGTAGATGCAAAATAAAATCATGAAATGAAGCTGTTTCAGGTGCAATAGGAATTGGAAGTCAGGGTACAGAAGACAAATAATATTGATGTGTGCACCCAAGTTCACTCAGCTGTTGCCCATACTGAGAACAAAAACAGTTCATGGGCATAAAATACTGACTCACTTACGGCTTGTTCTCTTGTTGCCTAGAAGCATCACTGTTACTTCTATCAGTTTCCAAAGTGTAGAGAGGAAAAAACCCAGCAATCATCACATCTCCATCCATGTGCACCTGGTGCTTCATTGTGGAAATGCAGCTAGTGCTAGCCAAGGACCTGACAGGGAGAGGCAACTGGAGAGGAAGGAGTATGAAAGTTAAAGACACATTCCTGAAACATTTGCCAAGTTGAAATTCTGGCTGGAAGTTATGCCCATAGGGTTAGGTGTATATATTTTTGTATGTGTGTCTTCTTATTCACAGATGTACACTATAAGCCACCTTCTTTCATTGACGCCTTTTGTGAGTACTTAAGAAAAATGTGTAACACTCTTCCCTGGGGCTTTGCATCTGAATATTTCAATCCAGGAGAAAAACATGTATTGGAAAACATGTATGCAGATTCTCCTTCTTCATCTCAGGCACCATGATTCTCCCCAAGATGACAGATATTGATGCTCCAGAGATGAAGTTACTTGCATATATTTGGTCCAATATCTGTCTTAAGAAACTATTTGCCTTAAATCCATTCAGGATGATGAAATTGGATTGCATCAAAGGATGCCAGGTCAGGGGAGACAGAATATGCCCAGAAAAACAATGTATGCTAGTGAGATATCAGCCAGTTATTATGGCATTACACCCAGAGAATATCTTCACACACCAATGCCCATAATAGATACAGAACGTCACTGGTTGACCCAAGCAGGTTTCAAATGCAGAGACCTCTACAAATGCATTCCTTCACTATTGTCCAACAAAACAATAATAAGTCAAGGTCAATGCAGAAGTTGATTTGCACCTTTGCATTCTTAACTTTCAACTTCAAAATGCTCATTTTTACTCAGCACTCAACATGCTAATATAGATCAAGATTGTTTCCCCATGATTCACTGGTCTGAGAACATGTGGTAATGGAGAGAACACTTCTCTATCACAAGGCTCAATGGACACCAAAATCAAC
This sequence comes from Perognathus longimembris pacificus, assembly GCF_023159225.1. Classification (NCBI taxonomy): domain Eukaryota; kingdom Metazoa; phylum Chordata; class Mammalia; order Rodentia; family Heteromyidae; genus Perognathus; species Perognathus longimembris. The sequence continues at coordinate 49,063,032 of NC_063178.1, read as the reverse complement.
TCTATGTTTTTTGCTTGTCAAAATATAGTAGAACAAAATTCCATGCACAGACCTCAAAGGCCCTGGAGAAGAGAGATAATTCAATTCAAGAGCAGTGAAGGTATTCTGTATAAGGCTCCAGTGTTGGATATACATTATACTGATCATCATGCACTGGGAATCTGAAATTATGCATCACAGTATAAAAGAAGGACTAAACATATGTACTTTAAAGTAGCAGAAGGAAAAAAAAGTTCCTAATGATGTTGCAACTCATCTATTATACTTGCATACTCATTATATTACACAGGATTTTATCACTTATTTTTTATGTTCTCAGTAAAACATGATAGCTGTCCAAAGCGTTTATTTAGACACATTATACGTATGCATGCAGTGGACCATAATCTCACAAGGTAGTGGCACTGATTCATATCATAAATTTATTTATACTTTTATGAGGAATTTACAGACTGATTTCCATCATGGATGGATAAAATTATCACTAACCCCATCAGATAGAAGTCTTCCACTCATACTAGAATCGGAGTTTTGTATTTTTATGTACTTTATTTCATAAGTTTGAAGATTGTTTTAATTTTTTACTCTCAGCTCTAGTTTCTTAGGATATGTTTTCATCGCATTTATTCAATTTACACTCACTGATATTCTTGAATATGTGCTTTAAATCTTTTGCACGCTTTGGAATACTCATCAGTTTATAGATAAAATCTTTTCAAATGCTGTATTTTCTCCATCTGGTCTTCCCCAATACACAAATTGCACAAATAGTTGTTCATTTTATGGAGTCTATTATTTTCTTCTGGTTTTTGGTGGCACTAAGGTGTGAGCTTAGATCCTCATTGTCCTTAGAAATTGCTCAATCCTTCAAGCTATATGCTTACCACTTTTGCATTTAGTTTTATTTTCAAAGAAATCTAGCTCTCTTGTGCAGGCAGATTTCAGGTCCCACTTCAGGTTAGTGAGTATCTGGGAAAAAAGGTGTGTATTAGCTATCCAACCTTTGTATTTTTATTTTTTTTCTCAGTGATACATTTGATATATTTATTTTATCTGCTTTTAAATTTAGGCTCATTTTATATTACCTGAATTTCATATACTAGAAAGTTTACACAGTTATTTCTAGAAATTACATTTCTCTGTTTAAATTCTTTTCATTAACTTGCATTTTGTACACATATTTTAATAGTTCCCTTTATTTAAAATAGCTAGTTTATTATATTGGTAATTCCAATCTTTGGGATATCTATGGCTCTACTACTGCTTTCTTAATTATATGCCACATTTACCTATGTATATGACATTGTAAATTTATTCTGGCCCTGGGGTTCAAAGATGTCTGGAAACTGAAATAGACATGTTTTCTTCAGATAAAATACATTTCTCCAATTTTAGACAGGAAGAAAGAAGGAATACTCACATATTCTCGTCGTAGATGGAGTTGGAATGGAGACTGGGTTATCATTTTAGGTTGGTCCAGCTCTCATCCGGTCAGTGGTGTATTGAGGATGAGCCCAGTAGTATTCATTTCATACTTATCCACTTCTGACTTGAGATCTACTCATCAATAGAAGACTATGGAACTCTCCCTCCAGCTGTCCAACCTTGAGGGTTGTAAATGTCAAAGCAGGGGCAGGATTCACATCAAAACTGCTCTGAGACAAGAATTTTGTAACTATGGAGACATTACCTCAGAGGATTCTAAGAGGCAGTCCTGGGAAGGGGTGAATGCTGATGTCATAATGGTTACTACCTTCTCTCAACTGCTTTCAGCGCCCACTCTATACCTTCACTATGGTGTTCTCAGCTCAAATAATATAAATATTTGCTATGTCAGTCCATATTACTCTTTTTCTGATAAGAGTATGATAAAGAAATAATAGTAGATTGAAGATAGCTGAAGTAACCAGTGAGACTATTTTAATAAAATTATTCTACCTGAAACTATACTATAGTCATGATCCAACAATATAATCTCTTTACAGAAAGTGGCCAGAAATAAAATTTCTCCTCTAGCCAAGATGAAAGACATGGAAAAAACTCTGGGAACATTAGAAAATGAAGCAAACAATCAGGAAGATAAAGGAAAAGAATAAGAACTGTAAGAATGGCAACAATGGAAATTGTAGTCTGAATTTGGAGGGATAATGGTGGGGTGCTTTACATATTTTATTCACAACTGTCCTCTGAAATGGCTAATGATAGAACAGACCCCACAACTTTACTAAAATAGGGAAATATATACTTGAAAACAGATATTTATCCTCTGTTTATAAGGAATCAGACATTTGTCAAGGTAAAAATTCATTTAGACCCATCACCACCATATCACATTTTAAGGATGAAGGCTATTGGCATGTAATTACTTTACACTATTTGACTAATCTGGAGACAAAACCCATAATCATTAAAATGTTATTTTGGAAATGCTGATGAATATGTTGCATGAAATGACAACTTATTTATATTCCTAATGTAAATCATTCTATTTGCTAGCATTGGTTCTCTTATAGCTTCTTAGGAATGAAGTCTGCAAGACAGGTGCTCATAATTTGCATTTATAATCCTAGCTATCCAAGAAGGGGAGATCTAAAGACAAAAGTTCAAGGAATATTGGGTAAGGAAAGTCCAAAAAAGTCTTGAACCACCAAAAATCCAGAAGTGGAGTGGTGGCGCAAATGGTAGAGCACCAGAAGGATTAACCAAAAATGTTAAGGGGCAACTCTTAGATCTTAATTGAAAGCACTTGTACTGGTACCAAAAAATGAATTTTACTACTGAATATACTGAATGTAATATTTGTGTTCCATTGGGCATATATGCCTCATATGCTCTAATAACATTAAGTCATTACTTATTTTTAAATGAGAGATAGTAGTTGTATTATCAAAGCAGTTTCTCTGAAAGCAATCTTGAAAGAACTTAGAACTGAACACCTGATCTTAATTCTGAGTTAGTGTCTATCAATTATAAAGGCAAAAATATTGAAAGAAATTTAGATATTCTTATGACAAAGGGAAGGCATAGCATTCAAAAGAACCACTCATTTTTCAACAATAATCCATTAAGTAGAGTGATGGAAGATAGAGCTCTCTGCATTACATGTGCCTGTTATTAAAATGTTCAAGCTTTTCCCATTAAAAACTCGAACTGCTAAGTAATTGTAGAAAGTGTTTACAGTTCCAGAAATGTGTTGGGAATACAATGCTTCTAGGAAAAATGTCACCCTTCCTTTATTCATCCACATTTGCCCCTCCCATCCCTAGCTACAAGTTACATAGTGTGCCTTAAATACAATGAACTGCTCACCTTTATACTCTACATATGTCTGCCTCCCTTTGGCCCCTCAACATGTCTCCATTTCCTGATACCAATTATGTTTAACTGAACTTCAGATTTTCAGATGAGATATGCCTTTGGTTTCATCCCACAAGTATAACAACCTCTAGTCAGTTTGTGTGTAAATGCATCAAACCCTGTATTTTTTAACATATTTCATTGCATTCTAGATCTGACTTCCACTTTTGAGAGCAAACGTGTGTTATTTCTTTTTCCTCATCCTCGCTTGCCTCACTTTATATGAATATATACAGCACTGTGTATTCTGTGGCCCAGGCTCTGCATGAGCTGCTTCTTCATCAAACAGAAGTACTAATAATGGGAAATAGAAAAGGGATGGTGCCTTCCCCTACACAGATAAGGCCTTCTGTTTTGGATGGTACACACCATGAGGAAAGCCACTTCCTAAATGTTTTTTTTAATTGTATGAAATGAAATATTTTTCCAAAACCCAAGAAATTATACTTGTTTAAATGTCTGTGAGGAACACTATAAGGAAATGTAGGCCAGGAGCAAGGACAAAATATCTTCCATGTTTCTATATATTCTTTTAGTTACAAATAACCTCAACATGCTCATAGTTAATGTTTTGAAAACTGTAGGTTTACCTTTTCTCTATGAGTTTACTAAGCAAGAGCAAAATGAGACCTGGTAAAACAGAATTATCCATAATTTGCCTAAGTGCTCTAGCTTAGTTCTGCTTTACATATTATAATTATATTAACCTGAAACTATAGGCATTCATAAAATTTATTATTGTGGAAAAATGTATCTAGGCAACTGAGAATTCTCTCACTCATGACTATTTACATGGAAATTCTCTCACTCATGACTATTTACATGGAATCAGTTTCTGCTGAAAAGAAGCCTTCTACTTCTTTGCTAAGTGACCAAGATTTTAAAAAGATTGCTTTTACTCCTCCATAGTTTTTTTTTTTTTTTCTGGGATAGTTCATTAGATCTCTCTGCTACACTCACATTTAAATTTTGAAGCAGAAATTAAAGTCAGTGAAGAGGTTTACTTAGTTCAGGTTTTCAGTGTTAACCCTGGCATGTTTTTCACCATCAGATGGTGTATCTCTTTCAGCTTCAACCTTTTCTGAAGAACATCCAGTTTCACAATCCTGCTGGAGATTAAGTCATTTTGCATGAGAAAAAGACATTGGGGGCAGAGTATGACATTTTGAACATTTAGAATTTTCCAGAACATCTTCAACTTGAAGTGAATGTAGGAAAGTTTTCCCCAAATACTTTGTATGGCCATCAACTGTCTTTTTCTGAAGATATGGTAGAGTGGGCCATAGAATCTATTTCCAGCTTAAGAAATTGTATTAACTGACTCTTACATACAAAGGGAACAGACGAATTTAACAGGAATAGGAAATGTTGACCCATGCCTATAATCCTATCCTTTCAGAAGGCTGATGTCCTCAGATTTACCATTACAGGTCAATTTAAAGCCCAGTGTAAAGAATATTCTTTGAGGAACTTATCTCAATTAACCACCAAAAAGTCAAATGGAGCTGTGGGTCAAGTGGTAGAGTGATAACCTTCAGGAAAAATAAATGTTCCAGGATAGTGTCCAGACTCTAATTTCAAACCACAGGATTAGCACCCAAAAAACAGTTAACAGTGTTTCTAAATGTTTACTTAGAATGTCATCATAAAATATAAATGGCATTTTTCTTAGCAGGTTTCTATACTCAGACAATGTACCGGAGTAGTCAATCACTTGAAGTGTTTGAAAGGTATATGTGGCTTCGTTCTATGGATGTTTTCTTCAATGGTTAGTTGTCGTGCTACTTAAACCTCTTTGGTGAGAGGAATCAGTAGACTATGTGAGAAGAAGACTCTCACATTATGGCCACTGGGAAAATAAGAAAATATGATGGGCCTGGAGTTCATATAACACTATAAAAGTGAGGTCTGGGCTTTACATACAGCATACTTTCAGAAACGTACAGAAAAGTGCAAGTGTTACTATCTACAATATTGGATGAGGAGTTGAAGGGGGCAAACAAGGCTGAGAATCATGATGGCAGCATGAAGGGTTCAGAAAACTTTGTTAGAAAATTAGAAATGGAAAGGAATAATATTAGCAATAGTTATTATGGGTAAAACATTTTCAATTAGATTAAAATAGAGTGTGAGAATGTCTGTGAGAGCATGAACTAACAAAAAATTAAATAGAGATGATACCTGGTAATAATTGGTAAGGGTTTTTTATGCTTTTAAATATTGACATGGTAGAACTATCTTTATGTAGGGATTTCCTAATTTGTTTTTAAGTACTGAAAAGTTACTCATGGCTGTTGTACTTCCTCATCAGATATGGAGCAGTGTATGAAACGGCCAGATCATCAGTATGCCAACACATAGAGAAACCAGTGCCTCCTAAGAGGTGGAAGTTTTCTGGCTTATGGAGAGCCCTTGACCTGCATGGCTCTTCGCTTATCTACACTCACAGCATTTGTTCTTGGGGTCATTGTGATACATCACAACACCCCCCATTGTTAAGGCTAATAACCAGGCTCTCAGTAACAACCTGCTCAGTTCCCTCATTTCCTGTTTTCTCTGTTCCTTGTTCTTTATTGGCTGACTCAACACACTCACCTGCTTTCTGCAGCAAACCAAATTTGGAGTTGCATTCACTCTAGCTGTTTCTGCTGTGTTGGCCAAAACTGTAACTGTGGTTCTGGCCTTCAAGGTCACTTCTCCAGGGAGAAGGATGAGGTGGCAGCTGTATCAGGGGCTCCTAACTTCATCATTCCCATCGGCACCCTGATCCAGGTGACTCTGTGGACTCTGACTGGGAACCTCTTCATTGAACCTCTCTTCATTGACACAGATGCACATTCTGAACATGGCCACCTCTTCAAGTACTCACTACTTTCTCACTACTTTCTACTGTGTCTTGGGATACCTGGGCTCCCTGGCCCCGGCCAGCTTCACTGTGTCTTTCCTGGCCAGGAACCTCCCTGACACCTTCAATGAAGCAAAGTTCTTGACTTTCAGCATGCTGGTGTTCTGCAGTGTGTGGCTCAGCTTCCTGCCTGTCTCCCACAGTGCCAAGGGGAAAGGTCATGGTGGCTGTGGAGGTTTTCTCCATCTTGGCTTCTGGTGCAGGGCTCTTGGGCTGCATCTTTGCCCCTAGGTGCTACATCATCTTCTTAAGGCCACACAGAAATTTTCTGCATGGCTTCTGAGATAAAACACACACCGGGAGAAATAAGTCCTAGTAAGATGAAACTTACATGCTTGTTCAAATGTATAGAAGGTGTATAGTAAATCTTTACTCCCTTTTTCCATCTGATACAAGCTTGTGCTGTTGGAATCATTTCTATGAATAACTGACACTTACAAATTTTTCCAATTTTGGTAATGTCATTAGTTGTGGCCTGAGCCAGTTAAATTTGAATTTTATTCTGTATATTGTTAATTCTTCATGTTTACCCCTCACATATTCCATCACCTTCACTAGTATACTTTCACTATTAACTTGTTTTCTAATTTTCCTCTCTTAATCATTTGCCTAAGATTTCTTTTTCTCTGGTGCCAGTCCTGTGGCTTGATCTGAAAGCCTGCATAATGTCCCTGAGTATTTTTGCTTAAAACTAGTACTGTACCACTTCAACCACAGCTCTACTTTTGACTCTGGACTCTCAGCCCAGGTTGGCACCAATTCATGACCCCCAAGATTACAGCTTCCTGAGTAGTTGTGATTAAGGTTAATTTTCTAAATTTAAAAAAAAAAACCAGTAACTTCCTGTCAGCACATCACTCTCCTTCTTAATTCTCAAATACATTTCTGTATTATTTTCTTCTCATCAAAGTTCCACTTTTTCCATATACTCATTAGAGTGTTTTGTATATGTGCTGCATATTTCTATTCATAAGTCTGCATTTTTCATATTCCTCAATCTGATTTCTTTGGATTAATCTCCCCTCATCCTCTCCATTTTCATTCCCTGACTTTTTTACATTCATTTTTCTTCCTCCTGTCCCTCTCTGCCTTCCCCATATTGTTTCAAAATTTCAAGAATGGGTTTCACATGTTACAAAAATACACTTAAATTGTATAATCTTTCCTATGGTTTATCTTCTGTTGTTACTGTATTTAATTTTAGGCCCCTGGGTATCATATACACATTTATCTGAATTAGGGAAGGAAAGAGAAGAGGAATTTCAAAATAGTGAGACAAAGGATAAAGTGATCCAGTGCAACAGCGATACTCTCACTAAAATATGTTTGAAACTAACTGTACAAATCAGGAGGGGGTGGGAGGATGGAAGGTGGGAGAAAAGGAGGGGAGGGTTTAAGAAGTATGACAAGAAATGTGCTCCTTAACATACATATTTAAATGTATCCCCTCAGTAAGTCACCTTGACAATGAAATTAAAATAAAAAATAATGAAACAAATTCAAGTATGTACCACAGGGATTCTTTTAACTTTTCAGAGACATAGAAGGAAATGTGATGGGGTGAAAGTACAGTGGCCACTATCCCAGAGAATGTGAGATCAAAATTTTCCCTCATTCATCATTTCATTATACATATTTTTATTGATAGATTTTTCATAGGATGATTATTACTCAAGATAGGACATATATACCTGAAAGGAATAGACAAAATTCCTACCATGTAAGTACAAGACAATCAGAAAATGAGTGGATAGTACTCCAGTTATGTAAGAGGTGCTAAGAAGAAACCCTTGTGAATATGGAACACTTACTTTTGCTTTCTACTTGAAATTTTGCCATACTCGATAGGAAACTGGCATCCATCAACTTAACAGAGTTCCAGTAAGGGTTTATAATTATAAACATGATTATAAATTAGGGTTGATTCTGGGTTGATTTCTTTAGCAGTGAAGTATAATCTCTGGGTAAAACATTCAAGAAACACAAAACTTCCCATTTTTTAATTAGGTCCTGAGGACATTTGATGTCACAAAAATTTCTTGAGCCATAGTAGCATAGCAGATGATTTTCTTGGCAACAACACATGGTATTCACAACCTCCCTGATGAATAAGAACAGTCTGGGAAAAGCCACCATCAGAAATAATGATCTGCCTGTCTTTATTTTTCATTGTCAGGTACTGAGAACTATGTTCATATTCCTTGGCACAAAATTCATTTCAAAGAAAGGGAATAGCATGAAAGACAAATCTCTTTTCAGCTCTGTGCACTTCTAAAATTCATCAAAGAGCTTTGCATTTACCTCTATAGGAATAAAGGACAGAGTTAACAAAGAACATCTCTAAAATCTTGATGCAGAAAGATGAGCGGATGTTGAATTGTAGGGACTGTGATTGTTTTATGACACCCTTTGTGGGAGTCCGTGAGTTTCTGATATGCTGACAACTTCTCTGTGTTCAAGCCATAAGTGATCGTGAGGTGATGGTGTAATGAAGACAGAAATGAAGAATGATGCTGTAGAAGCAAGAGTGATTAGTGACCATTTGAAACTTTTTCTCAAAGAAATTACTTTCCCTCTATTTTACATTTCTTTATAAAGTCTCCAAATCTTATGAATTACATGGAAAACTCACAGACATGGTTGGAGCCTGGGTTACTTCTAATCTGAGCCTCAGCGTCTGTTTGGTGGGATTGGATAGATAGAACTGAATTTATTTTGAAGTTATTGGGTTTTTCTCCCTCTTTTTATAGATTTAACCTAGGCAAAAATGGCCTCAGGAAATGGCTCTTTAGTGAAGGATTTTATTCTACTTGAATTGACACAACAGCCAGATTTCCAATTGCCTCTTCTCTTCCTCTTTTTGGGAATTTCTGTGACCTCCATTCTGAGGAACAACTTTCTTTTCAACCTTTCCTTCATTGATCTCTGCTACTCCTCTGTTATAATTCCAAAAATAATAGTGAGTTTTGTTAAACAAAGTATCATCTCTTTTGCTGAGTGCCTGGTACAGCTCTTTTTCTTACTTTCTTTGTTATCGATGAATGCTGTATATTGACAGCAATGGCCTATGATAGATATGTGGCTATCTGCAATCCTTTGTTTTACAAGGCCACCATGTCACCTCAGGTCTGCCTTATCATGACAGTGGGTGTGTATGCGATGGTGTTTTTGGGTGCCATGGCCCACACCGGATGCATGCTGAGACTCACCTTCTGTGATAACAATGTCATCAATCATTATATGTGTGACATACCTCCTCTCCTGAAGCTCTCTTGCATGGAGCATCTCCATCAATGAGCTGGTGGTTTTCATTGTGGTAGGGGTCAATTGTGGTAGGGGCCTAGCCTTATCATCGTTACTTCTTATGTCCTAATAATCTCCAACATATCCTGCATCCATTCTTAGAGGGAAAATACAAATCTTTCAGTACCTGCAGTCCTCACCTGATTGCTGTTTCTCTCCTGTTTGCATGAAGGTATCTCCTAGGGCTCAGGTCCAACCCTGCTGGCAGGACTGATTTTTTTCTTCAATTTGTCATGGCCATCCCTGGCTTGATGATGCTCTTCTTGACCTCAAGTGCTCTTTTCTTACTTTTGGAAACTTAATATTTAGACTTTGAATGTGAGAATATTTCCTCAGAGTCATCCTTCCCCCTTACCTGTCCTCGCAGTATCCCGTTTCTTTCACAGTGATAACTGCCTTGTTCATAGTGCTTACTGTATGTTAGGAAGGATGAGAGTTGGGAGTGGGGTAGAGAGATGGAGGGACAGAGGTTTGTATCATGGGGTCCCTTCTGACCTGTGGGACTTTGCCTGGTGACTTCATCTTTGAGTCCATTTCCTCATCAGCACATTTGAGACTGCAGCCCCTCAGGGGCCTCTTAGGGTGGTTAGCAACATCCAACATGAATTCCAGTCAGAGCAAGAAGTGCCCTTGAGAAATGAGAATTGGACTCTAGTCCTGAAGACACATAGACCAAACTGGGACCCATGCAGCCATGGACTCCATACTGGGGGCTGTGGATAGACCTGTGGGTGGAGCGGGAGTTAGGGGTGACAGTGCCTGGGAGAAATGCACTTAGCTGGCTCTGCAGGTAAGGTGACGATTGGTGTAGGGGCTCCCTGCTCAACCAGCATCTGAAGGTAATGGTCTGCCAAGGGGCATTACTGGCACCCTCTACTTCACAGGAACCCCCCCTCCAATAGCTTGGTTTGCAACAGGAGATGTTTCAATATTCATTGAGGAAGGCACCGGCTCTGTTGGTCATTTACTGAGTTTGTGACAGCGGTCAGCACACAGTGTGACTGCTGACAGCTCTGTGTTCAGTACCTGAAGTTTGCTCTCCCTTAAGTTACAGCAGGCACTTTTCAAAGACCATACAATATTATGGAAAATATTGCCTCTGAGATGAGTGAATAGATTCACATATGCATATATGGTGTACTAAGAGGATAGGCCAATAAAATGCCTTCTAATTCCACTGTGAGTTGGAAGATGCCACTAAAAGAAGACAGGAAAGTGATAGAGGACGTCACGCTGTTGGGAGGCTGGAGTAAAAGATGTTGAATGCAGGGAGTAAAAGATGCTTATGCTCCTGAGAAGGCAAAGGCATTGCTGGCCTCTTTTTCTGCATATACAGTGTAAGGTTGCTACTGAGCATCTGAACTTTTGGTGGGAGGAGACAGGAAGAAATATGGCTGTAATATGCACCTCCATCCTGCAAAAAAAAAAAAAAGACAACGTTAAGAGTTCCCCAACTGAGGGGATGCTGTCTGAGAACTCCAAGAACCCTCCAGGAACAAAAAGAAGGCCAGCACTCCCCTCCACAAGGAAAAAAAAGGAATGAAGAAAACAGCAAAAAGAAAGGGAGAAAAGAAGGGAAGAGGAGAGGAGGGAAGTAAGGGAAAGAATGGGAGAAGAGTTGGGGGAAGGAAGAATGAACATGACTCAGTCAAGAGTGTGGTGTGCTTCCCCTTCTGATATCAGTGACTCATGGCTAAAGGCCAGGGCTGGGCTTTGTCTTCAGATTGACTGGAAGGGGACACAAACTGAGATGAAAACATGTATATGGTTGGGGTGACTTCTTTCTTATGCGGTTGGCATTTTCTCTATCTTTCTGATCATGGCATTGGCTGTTTGGTGGGATTCCTTGGGGCAAAACCAGGCTACCCCCCCCCTACATACACACAAAGTTACCAACATAAGGGGCATGCATCAGAAGAGTGAAATCAAGGATCAGGCATGGATGAGCCACTTAGTGGTTTTGCTGAGCCAGTCAGACTGCCAGGTGTGAGAAGTCCCAGTTATGTCAGTGTCTACCCTGTGCTTCCAGAAGACCCAAGACAGAGGAGGCCCAGGGGCTGCTGGCTGCTGGGGATCTGAGGAGCGATGAACACCCCAGAAATGGTGCTTCCAAGTTTCATGCCAGCAGCCAGCTACATTTCTCCGGGCATGGTTTGTGGGATAAAGTAGCTTTTTAAAACACTTAGGCAGCCCTTTGTCACTTGGTTTAATTGTGTGTATTGCAACCTCTTTAATTGGTTTCATGTCTGGAATGAAGGATTGAAATGGAAGTGTGGCTCTCTGGGGAGCCATGTTGGTACTGAGATGGATTGTTATATTTCTTTTTATATCTGTTGTTCTTTTCCTGAAGGCAAGGGAGGTAATCTAATAATCTTTGGAAGACAAGTTCATGCCACAGAATACTGACTTGGACTGCTCTCATTGTGACCCAAAGAGAAGGAGAAGACAACCACAGTGGGAGTGGGACATGGGATATACCTGTGAGATTTTCCTATATGAATGCCTTGGGCTGGGAATATGGCCTAGTGGCAAGAGTGCTTGCCACATATATATGAAGCCCTGGGTTACACTCCCCAGCACCACATATATAGAAAATGGCCAGAAGTGGTGCTGTGGCTCAAGTGGCAGAATGCTATCCTTGAGCAAAAAGAAGCCAGGGACAGTGCTCAGGCCCTGAGTACAAGGCCAGGACTGGCAAAAAAAATGCCTTCTCTCAGGGCCTTGAAGCCCACAGAAAGAGTGTGAACTGGCACTGGCCCCAGCATGGTGGTTGCTGAGGCAGGAGGATTGAGAGTTTAAAGCCTGCCAATAATACATAGCAAGAAAAGAAAAAAGTAAGGGCTAGTAATGTTAGAAAGAAGAATGCAAGCCTCCCCGTGGCTTGGTGATGTTACATGGGCCCGTTGCCTCCTCTGTGTGTCAGTTTCCTCTATTGTAAAATGAAATTAATTCTACCTCAGAGTTGAGGCAAGGACTCTGCTTGAAGCCCATTGTTTCTAACCAGGGCCTGTGTGAGATTAATACTATGTGACCAAAATCTGTTACTTCTCCTAGCACGTGTCCCATGGATCAGCCATGGTCCCTGTATGCCCACAGCCTTTCCTCTCCTAGGAGGGATGAAGCCCTCCAGTGTGCACAGACTTCATAGGTGTCTCGTCCCAAAATTAAGGCAATTAACCTTGCAGGTGTGCTGGTTGAGCAGCTCTCATGATGGCTTGGGCCCCACAAGGCACTGCAGGTTCTGACAGGTGGCTCCAGCCGTGATAGCACTCTGAGCCAGGACTTTATCACTTCTTTCCCTCAAAGTACAGGGCTCCAAGGCTGAGCTCTGTGTCCTAGAAATTGTACAGCTTTCCCTTCCTGCCAGGCTAGATTTAGCTCCCCCAGTGTGGGGATGCTAAGCTTACTCCCTTATCAGTGCTCCCCTTTTCACCCTCTCCCCTGGGCACCCGACCAACAGGCAGCCAAGGTGGAGCGAAGGGACACGGGCTAGCCTAAGGTGCATGTGGCCGAAGGAGATGCCCTTTTCCTCCGTCCTTACCCACCAAGGAAGCCAGGCACACACGGATCTCGGAGACGCTTTGGAGAGCAATCCAATTTAATCAGGAGGGGCTCACAGTAATATAGTAATGATGATGAGGATTGAGCATGAGCTAGTGATAGGCCAGTGAGCTTGTCCATCCAAGAGCAGCTCCGAAGGACCTCCCTCATGGGCTAACATCACCTCCCATAGTACTGCCCTCTGGGCAAAGCGAGAGAAAGGAGAGCACACGTGCTCACTGCCACAAGGTGGGGGATGGTCTCAAAGCTACCCCTTCTGTTTCCGGACCCAGAAGGAGATAGGTGTGGCTCACTTATACACTGCCCCAGGGCTGGGGGAAGCGCAGCATCTCGGGAGCGCTCTCATCGCCCTTCCGCCCTGAAGGCCAAGATGAATCTCCAACATATGCCCCTTTTATTTTTTTGAACAGCAGGAGGCGCCTTACTTGAGGGCATGCCATGTCTTAGGTTGCCCCCACCCCATAGGGGATCTTACCCGTCTTTGGCTAACACACTAGCACTTCAGGCCAACCTGCCTGCTGGGTCAGCCAGGCCGATGAGGGGACTTGGGGAGAGTGGTATTGGCACTTGAAAGAAAGCCCTGTTAATTTTTTCTCATGCCAGCAGACCTCAGTGAGCAGCAGGTCTTAATGGGCATGTGACCAACTTCATGGGGTTCCTAAATGGCTAAAGGCCAAAGGCCACTTGTTGTCTGAACAGCTCTGGCTTTTCGCTCACAATATAAGAGACCAATTTGTCCAGTACAGAGCAATGCAAACATAATGAAAATAGAAGCATCAAGCAGACATGAGCATAAGCAATCGTAACACAAGGCAAATGCAACATAAGCAACTGTAACACATGAGCAATTATAACACAGGCACAATGCAATGGAGGGTCTCTTATCTGGCTCAGTCCATAGGAGATAGAGGAGTCCTGGTCCATTTTCCTTGTCACTCAATGTAGTGCAGATGGCTCTCCCTTTCCTCGATGGTGAGGTAGAGGCAGGTTCAAGTTCTGGCGATTTGGCAGCCAGGGTGCTGGTAACTTAACGATTGAAGTTAGTAAACACTTTATAGAATACATTGCGGCAAAGTACCAATCCCTTGCTTATTGTAAACATTTATCATAAAACATTAAGGTGTTCAAATCCTTTAGCTCCTATTTCCCTCCAATAGGGGCCCCTAAGATAAGCAGCAAAGGGGAGGGAAAAGGAAGGAACAACAGAGTGCAAAATTTCCCTTTAGTTCTTTTGCAACGCTGTGGGCCACGCTGCCAGAGCAAACATTGCACCAAAAGGCGCCGGGCAAGGTTGGGGGAAGAAACAGGGCCGACACTGAGTCCATCACTGGTACAGGCAGGCTTTCCCGTTTCTCCACGGAAAAATCCACCACGGTCTTTGTTTTCCTGAAGAGAAAGCAAGGAGAGACATCCCTCAAGGGCAGGTGCCCTTGGGTGGTCATTCAGATGAACAATATTTTAAGTCACTAGCTGGTATCCAGATTGGATTCAGTTCCCCAGTTGGGAAAACGCATGTGAAGCCTCTTCCTGCACTGATAAGTGGGTCCGGGCCTTGCCATGCTCCTGTAAGAGGGTCCTTCCAATGGACTTCCACCTTTAAGTAGGGTGTTTGGCTTGACCAATGTCTCTGGAAAGCTGACAGAGGTTGGTCCTAAGGGAAGTTTAAAATATTCAGTGTAAACATCGCTGTCCTCAGCTGGTCATGGGGGCTTCCCACCCCCTTTTTGTTTTAATAATTGATCCTTCAGGGTCTTAATATGCCTCTCAATTTTGGCCTGACCCTTTGGGTTGTATGGAATTCCAGTGGTATGTTTAATATTCCACTTTTGGAAAAAGGCCTGTAAAGGCTTGCTGATGAAACAAGATCCATTATCTGTCTTTACCTGTAATGGGAGCCCTAGGATAGCAAAACATTGTAGAAAGTGGCTCTCAGCATGCCGTGCTCTTTCCCCCGAATATGCCATGGCCCAACTCTTTGACAATTAAAAAAAATAGCTGTGGCACTTGTCTGATGCATCGAGAGGAATCCTACGTAATTCTTTCTACATCTTTCTTTTTTTTCTTATTATTTATTGTCAAAGTGATGTACAGAGAGTTTACAGTTTCATACGTTAGGCATTGGATACATTTCTTGTACTGTTTGTTACCTTGTCCCTCATTCCCCCCTCCCCCTCCTTCCTTTCCTCTCCCCCCATTAGTTGTTCAGTTGGTTTGCACCAAACCA
This sequence comes from Perognathus longimembris pacificus, assembly GCF_023159225.1. Taxonomy (NCBI): domain Eukaryota; kingdom Metazoa; phylum Chordata; class Mammalia; order Rodentia; family Heteromyidae; genus Perognathus; species Perognathus longimembris. Next base: position 49,047,682 of record NC_063178.1, on the reverse strand, counting down.
TTTTGCAAGTATTGCTTTTGTATTCAGTTGTCTTTTTATCCTGTGTCTCTCGCTTTTGGTATTCCTTTTCACTTTCCTAGTTCTAATACCAGTATATACAGTATTCAATGTACTCAGATAACATACAGCGATAGTGCAGGTACAACCACATGAAGGGGATACAAGAGGATCATCAACAATAGAAGCTACAGTTTCACATGGCATGTTGAAAGTAATTACAAGAGTGATACATCTTTCTTTTAAAGTTATCTTGCATATAACAAATACAAAGGTACTGTCTAAAAGAATATGCTTTTGTTGAAGTCTTCAACTCAGTTTTAATTGAAACAATTTTTTTTGAGTTCCTGTCATGCACATACTGTGATGCAATCACAATACTAATAAAACTATCACAGAATGGTCACATGCTGGTAGCAATCCTAGATACTCCCGAGGCTGAGATATGAGGATTATGGTTTAAAACCAGCCCAGGAGGGGCTGGAGATATAGCCTAGTGGCAAGAGTGCCTGCCTCGGATACACGAGGCCCTAGGTTCGATTCCCCAGCACCACATATACAGAAAACGGCCAGAAGCGGCGCTGTGGCTCAAGTGGCAGAGTGCTAGCCTTGAGCGGGAAGAAGCCAGGGACAGTGCTCAGGCCCTGAGTCCAAGGCCCAGGACTGGCAAAAAAAAAAAAAAAAAAAAACCAGCCCAGGAAATAAAGCCCATAAACCTGTTCATCAAAAGTCAGAAGCAGGGGTTGAGACTCTGGCCTCATGACAGCATGCATGAAGTCCTGGGTTCTATTCCTCAACACCACAAACAGCAAAAGCCAGAAGGCAATGTGGCTCCTGTTGTAGAGTTCTAGCCTTGAACAAAAAGAAGCCAGGGACAGTACTAGGGCCCTGAGTTCGAGATCCATAACTGGCAAAAAATAATTCCCAAAAAGTCAGAGGTACAGCTGTGGTTCAATGGTACAGCACCAGTCTTGAATGAAAAAGCTAAGGAAAAGTGCCTAGACCCAGAGTACAAGCCCTAGTACTGGCACAGAAGAGGAAGGAAGAAGAGCAGGAGCAGGAGACAGAAGTAGGAGGTTTGGGAACCCACACTCTCAGCTTGGTAGTGTATGTCAGAGAGAACAAATGGCCTAGGTGGGCAGAACAAGGGATGTTCTCCGTTTGAGGATTCATGGGACCTTAAGCATTGGGTTTGCAGAATGGACTGCTTCTGCTACAATTTAGGATTTCTTCTTGGTATTGGTTTGGTTGATACAGTAAGTTAAAATGAATATAGGCTAGGAAGGTTCTAGAATTTTGTTTTCAACTATTGTTATGATTCTAATTATCCCTACCCTACTGTGTAAATTATAGAGTGGTTGTGAGAATCAAGTGTGGTTCTCTAGAAGGAAGTCTTTTGAAGATTCAAAGTTTCTGCTGACAATGTCTTAGCTTCTGTTTGGTCTCTGTTGGGTCAGGTAGAAAAAATGCAAACTCTTAGGTTTAAATGGGGTGGTGAACATTACATCAAAGAGAAGCAGTTCATGATATCATCAGATTTACAAATGGATGTAATGAAAGAGGCAGACCAGCAAGATATATCAACACTCCTCCATTAACTAAGCCATCTCTTGAGCCTTCCGCTAGTCCATCTTCCTGTACCATAAGTGGATGCCAAAGCCTTAAATTGTAATTTAACACTCATGGCAGGATGGTGAGTGTGTGTGTGTGTGTGTGTGTGTGTGTGTGTGTGTGTGTAGTCTGTGCAGAGTGAAGCTCAATAGGGGGCTGTAGCCAGGTTTACTTCTTCCTTTCCTCACTTCACAGGGCTATCTTAAGTCTTTTGTCTTCCTTTCCCCATGTGTGGGCAAACCTACAAAACTGTGTGTTTCATTTGTAGTAGGAGTAACCTGAAAGTAACAATGAAGATATATTGAAAACGTTTTGCCAAAGTTGGCAACAGTGTTTTAAAAAGCAAATATTAGCATTTGAGAGATTCAGTAGATGTTTATGAAAGCCAAAATATAGAAATGCTTGTTCTTATATGTAATGACAGAATTTAAAGTTCCTAATGTAGACGGGAATGCAAATAAGTTATGAAAAGGCAAGATATATATATATATGTATATATACATATATATGTACATATATCTACAACAAATTATTCCCAGACAAGCACAATTAAGAGAATATATTTCACCAGACCTGTTCTACAGGATATACTAAAATATTCTGGCCAAAAGGCAGAACCACTAATGAACTGGAAAATTATACATGAATGTATAAAACTTACCAATTAGAATGTGTACATAAGGGGGCTGAGAATGTTCTAAACATGTAAACGTGTTAGCAAACCAATACACAATTCTAATGCAGAAGGAAAATTAAAATAACTTTGTGTCATAATTACTGTAGAACAATGTAAATTTAGATCTCCAATACTAAAAATGGTGGGAGGAATACAATGCAGTTGCAATTTGTATTTGATTTTAATATTTCATTTAAAATATTAAAAGATTTCATTATACATGTTTGTACATTTTTACTCATGGACTGTGATCTATTACGTGTGTGTTTTCTCTTTCTATCATCCGTATTATTATCCAAGGTTACTGTAATTATCCCTAAATAGCTTTCTGAAATCTATTTTAAGCTCCTTAATTATGAGAACATCTGTAATAGAGAAATGAATACACATAATTTAGAAATAAAAATACATTACTATTGGACTCAATAACTACGGAGGTCTCTAAAATTAGAGAAAGAGTAGAAGAAGTCTCTGTAAATCTTGAGACCAAGGTACATAATGGCAGTAATAAGACGTGATCTGTCAACAATGACTGGGAGTGGAAATGCAGAAAATGCTACCTGTGAGAACTAGAATGGCTGAATGAACAAAAACTCAAACCAAATGATAGGTTGATTCCAAGATACTCACTTCAACACCAGAGGTCCTCAATGATCCCAAGAAAAGAGTGGCATAGGCAGTTCAGGCCAATAAAAGCCAAAAGAAAACAGGAGATTCCGCAGTATGTCACACAAATAGGCTTCAATCAAAGCAATGAAAAGTAGAAAATTTGTTATGCAAGGATAGAAGGTATCAAATCTACAAGAGGAAATAGTAACTCAGAATATATATTTACACACAGTCCAAGCATTGAACTTTATTAGAAGATTTTGAGATAGTCCTCAGTAGAATAATAGCTGAAGAATGTATGGAGAAATTATTCAGACAAAATCAACAGGGAAGCATCAAATTTAATTTCCATGCTGACCAAGTGATTTTTCATACACACTAACATAACAAGTCAACCAACTTATAAGTAAAATTTCTCTCGATAACATACAGAATGTTCTCAGTAGGGATCATGGAGTGGGATAGGAAAAAAGAATACAGCCACAATTTTTAATTGTTGAAAATAGATTGAGCACACATGCAGATCACATGTAATAAGGATAGCAATTGATGTGGAAATTATGTATATGGCATTGGTATGAATAATTTCTCAACCATAATTCAATAGTTAAATTATAATTACAGTAAAAGCATTCAATTTAGTTAAATAATTAGTGCATGATAAAGTCAATTTTTTTCATGCCAAATTTCAAGATATTAACTGAACCTAGGAACAAATGAAAATGAAAATATCAGAATCCATTGATATAGTAAAGGAAGGCATAAAAGGATACTGTAACAACCTTTTCTTAACTCAATAGGAAAGATATTGAACTAGAAAACCTACACTATATCTAAAAGAACCAGCAAACCAAACCCCAAATTAGTAGAAAGAATAAAATAATCAGGTTGAAGAAAAAGAAACAGAGGGCTGGGGATATGGCCTAGTGGCAAGAGTGCCTGCCTCATATACATGAGGCCCTGGGTTCGATTCCCCAGCACCACATATACAGAAAATGGCCAGAAGTGGCGCTGTGGCTCAAGTGGCAGAGTGCTAGCCTTGAGCAAGAAGAAGCCAGGGACAGTGGTCAGGCCCTGAGTCCAAGGCCCTGGACTGGCCAAAAAAAAAAAAAAAAAAAGTAAAAAGAAAAAGAAACAGAATCAAAACACAGCAGCATGGGCTGGGAATGTGGCTTAGCAGTAGAGTGCTTACCTAGCATGCATGAATCCCTAGGTTTGATTCCTCAGTACCACATACACAGAAAAAGCCAGAAGTGGCTCTGTGGCTCAAGTGGTAGAGTGCTAGTTCTTGAGCAAAAGAAGCTCGGGGACAGTGTCCAGACTCTGAGTTCAAGACCCAAAACTGGCAAAAAATAAATAAAAATTCAGCAGCAATAATCAATAAAATAAAAAGGTGATTCTACAAGAACAAAAGCCTAGGGACAGTTCCCAAGCCCTGGGTTCCCAAGACAAACACGATAGAAAGAAAGATAAGCAAACATAGTTGTGACATATATCTGCTATAGCAGGGAAAAGATTAATTCCTGTCCGGTCCATCTTGGCTCTTGATGGTGGATAGCAACCTCAGGCTACAATTATCACACCAGCACTTGAAAAATATTACAAATGATACAGGCAATGACATTTTCTCGGGCAACAGGAGCCAAATAAACTTCTAGAATTTCTTGAAATTCCTCATAGCCATTTTTTCTTTTCCATCATTTTTTTCTTTTTTCTCTTATGTTGTACAGTTATTTATTAGTGATGATCTCTAGTGCAGATCAAAAGCCAAGGACACGTATGAGCATAACAAAAGTAGATCTTGTTTTGTGCATATGAAATTGTTCCATAGGGATCATTGATACTGTGTGCCAACACCTGGATTTGGGGGTATATTTGTGGCACAAAATAATGGTACAGTGCCTGGTTTGAAACAGTACTACATGCCTACACAAAGAGAGGGGGGAAAGACAAACAGCCCGACAGAGAATGAGAGATGGAATGTGTGTGAGCACGTGCATCTGTGTGTTATTGTTTGAAATAAAGAGTCTGAATTCATTGTCTTCAAGGTTTTTTGCTGAAGGTTAGCACTCTGTCACATGAGACACAGCTACTGTTCCATATTTTGAGTGATTAATTGGTGATAAAATTCTCATGTATTTTCATGCCTGGGCTGGCTCCACATCTCAATCTTCAGCTATCAGCTTCCAGAGTAGTTGGATTTACAACCGTAAACCACTAGAGTGGAAGAAGAATTTTATCATTGTCCTCAAAATATAAGAATAACCAAAGAAATCTTCTCAGACCAGTGGACTGTAGGGTAGGAAATGTGTTTGAAGCCTTTTAGCTCTGAACTCTTGCTACTGACTCAGGTTGTTTGTCATAACATCACTTCATCATCCATGGTGACAGCTGGGATGGTGGAGATTCAGGGACGTGGACATAAAGTGAAGAGCTTAACAGACAAGGAAAGGAAAAGATATGTGAAAGGAAACCAGATTCCTATCTGACTCACATGCAGGAAATTACTCAACAACAGTTACAGGATAAAATAATTAAACTGAGCTCTTTCCATTGCACTAAGGATGGGAGGTTAGATTAGAGAAGATGGACAGCATTCCTGTGTGCAGCTAGAGTACCCTCATCTGTTGCCCATCCTGAGAACACAGGAAATGGAAATAAAACAAGGTGTTACTTACAGCATACTCTATTTGTAGTTGGAAGCATCACTGTTACTGTGATCTGTTCCCAAGGTGTAGAGGGGAAAACCCAGCAATCATCATATCATCATCCATGAGTATTCGCTGCTTCATCTTGGAAAAGCAGCTAGTGCCGGCCAAGGACCTGACAAGGAGGGGGAGGTGGAGATGAAGGAACATAAAAATGAAAGGGCACATCCCCGAAGCATCTGCCTACCTGAAATTCTCTCTGAAAGTGAGGCCCACAGTGTCTGGTTTGTATATTCGTAGATCTTTATATAGTTGTACATGTAATTTTTATTGACAGATATACACTGTTGTCCATCTTCCATTGTAGCGTCTTGTGAATCCCCAGGAACAATGTGTAAAGTGCTTCCCTGGGGCTCTGCATCTGAGGCCTTGCATCCAGGAAAAGAAATATTTTTTTAGAAAACATACTTGCCATTATCCTTCTTCATCTCAGGTACTATGATTTCCTCTAAGATCACAGATAGTGAGAATTGGGACGAAGTTATTTTTGATATATTTGATTCTACATCTGTGCCCAGAAACTGTTTGCATGAAAGCTATTTGGGATGAGGCAACTGGATTTCATCAGATGGTGCATGGAAATGGCCAGAATACAATCTGCGCCAATGAGATATCAACCAAAGTTATTAGTACATTGTATCCACAGGGTCAGTTTGCACACCCAATGTGCATTACATCCATCAGATATTACTAGTTGATTCAAGAAGGTTTCAATAAAAATTGTATGTGCACAGCCCTCTACAAATGCACCCTGTTACTATTGCCCAAGGAAGCAGCAATGCTGCCATTTCTCTTCAAAAAGTCAAGGCCAATGCCAAAATAGAGTTGTCCATTTCCATCCTGAACTTTTACCTTACAACACGTCAATTTACTAAACTTTCTAACATAGAAAAGGTTACTTTCCTGATACACTTCTCTGAGAACATAGACTAATTGATGAAATTCTTCTTAATTGTATGTTTTCCTCTTGTAAAAATATATTAGACCCAAATTCCATGGAAAGACTTTTATCACCCTGGAGAAGACAGATAAATCAAGGCAGTGAACACACTCTTTGCATACATGCAGTATGTTATACTCACCAATAACCATGCTGTGTCTATCACAAAAACATGAAGGACTTAACAGTACAAGAAATTTTAAAATGAAAGATGTAAAAACAAACCTTTCTAATGAGGTTGATACTGGTCTATTATACCTGTATATTCATTGCATTATACAGGATTATATCACTGAATTTTAAAATTCTTGGTAGTATATTACAGAGGTTTTATTGAGACATGTACATGTATACATGCAATGGGCCTCAGCCTCACAAGGTAATGGCTATGATTAATACCATAAATATTTTTATAGTTTCTTGTGGGATATACATACAGATTTCCATAGTGGATGAAATTAAATTCCCATGATTTGTATGTAAGTATGCTCTTTCTCTTCATTCTTGGCAGCATTTGTTACTAGATAGTAATCTAGACATTGTCACTGGAGTGAGATAAAATTCAGTGTCATTTGGCTTTGCTTTTTCCTTATCCCAAGGATGTTTAGTATGTTTTTGTATACTTTTGTGAGCCATGTATACTTCTGTTTTTTTTTTAATTTTTATTATCAAACTGATGTACAGAGAGGTTACAGTTTCATATGTTAGGCATTGGATACATTACCTGTACTGTTACCTCGTCCCTCATACCCCCCTCCTTCCTCTCCCTTTTCCTTCCCCCCCATGAGGTGTTCAGTTCACTTAGACCAAACAGTTTTGCAAGTATTGCTTTGGTAGTTGTTTTTCTTTTTATACCCTGTGTCTCTCAATTTTGGTACTCCCTTTCATTTTACTAGTTCTAATACCAGTATACATGGTTTCCAATATACTCAGATAAGATTACAGAGATAGTATAGGTACAACCACAGGAAGGTGATACAAGAACATCATCAATAACAGAAGCTACAGATACACATGGGACGTTGAAAGTAGTTACAACTGTGATATAACAATTGTTTCCATAACATGAAGTTCATTTCACTTAGCATCATCTTATGTGTTCATAGGGTATAGGTATTGGGCTCTTGTGATCCACTGCTGTGACTTGCCTAAATCTGTACTAATTATTCCCAATAAGGGAGAACATAGAGTCCATGTTTCTTTGGGTCTGGCTCACTTCACTTAGCATAATTTTTTCCAAGTCCTTCCATTTCCTTACAAATGGGGCAATGTCATTCTTTATGATAGAGGCATAATATTCCATTGTGTATATGTATCACAATTTCCTGATCCATTCGTCTACTGAGGGGCATCTGGGTTGGTTCCAGATTCTCGCTATGACAAATTGCGCTGCGATGAACATTGTTGTGCTGGTGGCTTTACTGTGATTTTGTTTGTGTTGTTTTGGATAGATACCCAAAAGTGGAGCTGCTGGGTCATAGGGGTCATATTTTGTATACTTTTGTGAAAAATGTAAACTTCTGGTTTTGAGAAAAGTCTTTAAGTTTATTTTCCAATTAGTCAGTTGTCCAGTTTATTCCATAGGAGTTTAGGTTTCTGTGCTTCCAGCATATTCTGGTTATTAATCCCTTACCATGTATTTAATATGCAAAATCTGTAGGCCATATATTGTCTGTTGGCTCTTTACTTTATGTGCCAAAGGTTTTAGTTTGATATAATCCCCTTTGACAATTCTTGCTTTTATTTGCTGCTCTACAAATTTTTCATTGTTGTTGTTCTTTGTGCTGTAGTACTTTATCTTAAGCTTTAGCTCTTTAATATTTGGGGGCTCGAAAAACAAGATTAAAAAAAAACCCATGGTCATTTGCAGCATAAGCCTTCCTGGTCATAGTATTTAGGAGAAGATGGGTGCAAGTATGATCACAGAGAAAGAAACTCTGTGATTGGAGCCATTCAATGAGCACATTCCTTGGCCTCCTGTGTCCTCATGTGGGACTTTTGCAGCCAGAGGGAATGTGGCTCACTCATAAACCAGAAGAGCCTTTGCAGCCAGCCTTTGCTTCCCGAACTCTTAGAAAAGCCCTTCAGTGGATGAATAGACCAAGAAAATGTAGCATATGTACACAATGGAATTCTTCACTTCCATCCCAAAGAAAGATATTCTACCATTTTGGAGGAAATGGGAGGAATTGGAAAAAAAATATATCTTAAGCAAAGTAAGCCAGACCCAAGTAAATCCCAGGTTGCATGGCTTCCCTCATTTGTTGTAACTACAACATGCCTGTAAATTTACAACTAAACACACAGGATGGTAAAAGTCAAAAAATACACTTCAACATGATAATCCAGGATTCTAGATAAGAGGACCACAAAGGATCAATTGCTATGTGCATGAGATAAAGAAGACTTATTTATGTAGAGAGTACCAGATTCCTTCTGGAAGGAACAGCCTTAACCTAGATATAGACAAAGCTTGGATTCCGAAAGAAGGAGAGACTCTAGCCACACAGGATTATCTGGGAAGGAGCTGGTTGTCCCTACACATTATATCAAATAAGCATTTAATGGCATTGCTCCAGTCACTGAGCATAGACACATACACACACATACACACACACAAACTAGGCTAGGGCTCTCTCTCCATATATATGTATATATAGAGAGAGTAATTGTGACAAAACAAACACACAACACACACACACACATATATACATATAGAGAGAAAGAGAAAGAGGGAATATATGTATGTATATATATATACACACACATGCATAGGTGTATGTATATTTACATATGGTTGTTGAAAGTAGAGAGCAATGTGGTTCAGGCAGAAAATAGTTTATTTGGGAGGGCCAAACTTCTGAGCTCTACTCTAGAGTAGGGCCTAGCACATAGCTGCCAGACTACTCATGGAGAGGGATTTCATAAGGGAAGGAAGGAAGGAAGCATGACTGAAATGAATGAAGGAGTGACCTCAGAGGAGGAGGAAGTAATCTCAGAGCCGAGAGGACCTCCACTGTCATGCAGGTAGGTGATGACCTGTTATCTTGGCTACAGGTACTGGTGGAAGACCAGGTGCAGTCTTGAATGCAGGGGAAACAAAGTGGATCAGATCTATGTCTGGTTATAGATGGAGAGAAAACAAACAAAAGGGCCAATATTCCTGGATGGACCTAAAATGTGTGCATATATATATGTATATATATATGTATATATATATATATACACATATATATGTGTGTGTATGAGTGTGTGCATATATACACACATATACACATGTATATATACATATATGTATATACTAAATACATATATACTATAGCTATATAGGTAGACAGATAGAGAAGGACACACACACACACACACACACACACACACACACACACACAAAGAACCAAATAGAAATAATCCTGTCCTCTGATAATTTTCTACAAGGCCAGTGTGCCTTGGACCTCTCTACATAGCTCACTCAATTCAGCTTTTGGCCTAGCGATTTTAAAAGTTATTTGGAGTGATTTTCTTACAATTATTTTCTTGAAGTATTTTTTTTCTAGAGACAAGGAGAATGAGGAGGAAAACAGCTAATTATCTTCATTTGAAATTGTACTCATGTTCTGAGAAGCCAGGTACAGTTACTTCCTTTTCTAAGCTAAAGAAGAATCACTGCTTTCTATCCTCACTGTGTCAACTTTGAAATGTTTGAACTTGTTGTTATTTTCCTTTGTGATCTCTGAAGATTGTGTTCTTCCTTGGGTGCAAGGCCTCCCATTGTCTCCTATATTCTAATGGGAGAATCAGCTATTTCCAAATACAGGGCAGAAAGGGATAGTCTGGCTTTTCCCCGTATATACAGTTCACCATAATGCTTTGTGATTTATCCTCAAAATACTTCCTTAAAGCATTTGAGTAGATGTTACCATGTGATGTGGGGCTATATATTGTAAATCAAAAGAGGTCGTTTATAAGAAGCAAGTGTAAACTAGTTGTTGTGATTTTTTTTCTTTTTTCTTTTTTTTGGCCAGTCCTGGGCCTTGAACTCAGGGCCTGAGCACTGTCCCTGGCTTCCTTTTGCTCAAGGCTAACACTCTGCCACTTGAGCCACAGCACGACTTCTGGCCATTTTCTGGCTATGTGGTGCTGGGGAATTGAACCCAGGGCCTCATGTATACGAGGCAAGTTCTCTTGCCACTAGGCCGTATCTCCAGCCCCTAGTTGTTGTGATTTAAGAGACCCATAAAATGAGAAGTTTGAGGTGATCGAGTAGCAAAATAATCATGAGACATCAAGACTGTCAAGTACAGCATAGAATTATATTTTGTGCTTTTACATTGAACAAATTGTTGTGCCAAGTCGCGCGACCACCACCAAGAAGACCACCGAGACTCAGACATTCCAAAATGCAATAGGAAGGCAAGACTTTATTTAAGCGGGACCGCGGCCCGGGCATTGTCCTACCCACTGACACAGCGGAGGTTAGGAGGCAGCCCGGAGCTACGATTACACAGGGCTTATAAAGGCAAAAAACAAAGTTCCAACAATCAGGTGTTCAAGCAAGCAAGATTAGGACACAGGTACAAATCTAATTGGCTCAGGTTTTGAGGCATTCTAAGGGTGGTCAGAGTTAAGCATTCCCAGCGGTTAGAGTTCTAGACAAACTGGGCCCTAATGGGCTTGTCCTGGGTCTGCTCACAGGGCCTGCTTATCTCAGGATCACGTGGTAAGGTGGGGTTTGCGTGGTAAGGTGGGGCCTGACTTCAAAGTCTGGCATTTCAAAATAACATGTTTCATTTTACATGGGACATGGTAATATGTGTACAAGAGATTTCCGATACTGTTTAAAGTCTCCACTAGAGCAATATTCACAAAACAATTTCATCAAAATCTCTGCAATTCCTTAATTTATTCCAATTCACCAACATAAATGCAATTTAAGTTGAAATAATTAAAAACACAATTCCCCCCAAAAGTTAGATAAAATCTATAGAAAAATCCCCCCTCTCTGAGTCATTAATTACTTAGGAAATAAAAATAAAACAAGAATATTCTATTCATTGATTAAAGAAATATTGTATTGATACAAATTTTGAAAAGCTTTGCTCAAACTCATACAATACTGGCAGCTCAATGAGACTTAAAATTTAACAAAACAGAAGCTGTGCTATTGAAAATGCAAATTTTGGACAGCTCTCTGTCACCTAGCAAAAAGAGTGTGATATTCTACTGGAACTAAATTAAAAGATATGGCTGATCTATCATATTTAGCAGCACTTTGAGGAAGCACAAAATCTTCTGGGGTGTGGATAAAAACAGGAAGAAATAGCCAGGCACCCAGTGACTCATGCCTCTAAACCTATCTTCTCTCAGGAGACTGAGATCTGAGGATTTTGGTTCAAAGGCAGAATGGTCATAAGAGTCTGTGGCACTCTTATCTCCAGTCAATCACCATGAAGCCTGAAGTGGATTTGTGGCTCAAGTAGTAGAGTATTAGCCATGAGCAATTTTTTTTAAAAAGCTCAAGGACAGTAAACAGGCCCTGAGTTCAAGCTGCAAGATTGACACTAAAACATTAAAGGATGAGCCCAATACAATTTGTCTCTAGGCATTCCAACAGAGTGAGACCAATGGAATATATTCTTAGGAGAGGAACACAAAGGCACAATACCAATGTGCATCCTATCGTATAAAATCCTATTTACTGTAACGAATTCAAGTAAAGGGAAACAATGGTTTGTTTTTCATGGTTGTTATTTTTGTTTTCAATCCCTTTGGTCTTGTTCGTTCATTTATTGTCTTTAAGTGTGTGAGTGGGGGCAAAGAAACCAGCACCCACCTCATTCTTCTCTCTGGAGAAGTGACCTTGAAGGCCAGAACCACAGTTACAGTTTTGGCCTAGACAGCAGAAACAGCTACAGTAAATGCAACTCCAAGTGTGGTTTGCTGTAGAATGCAGGTGACTGTGTTGGGATGGTCAATAAAGAACAAGGAACAGAGGAAACAGAAGATGAGGGAAATGAGCAGGATATAGCTGAGAGCCTGATTATTAGACTTGACAATGGGAGTGTTGTGATGTTTCACAAAGACCCCAAGAACAATTGCTGTGAGTGTAGATAAACCAAGAGCCATACAGGCCAAGGCCATCCCCAAGGGCTCTCCATAACCCCGGAAACTTACAAGTCTTAGGAGGCACTTTTTTCTCTCAGTGTTGGCATACTGGTGATCTGGACACTTTACACACTGCTCCATATCTGGTGAGGAAGAGAAGTTACCATTATTCCCTTTTCACTACTTAAAAGGAAATTGGGAAATCCCTCCCTAGAAAAACATTCTTATACATCAGTAATAACTAGCATAATCTTCATTTGACCAAGTATTACCAGACATGTTTAGCATTTTTTTGTAACTTCATCATGTTCCTACACTTGTTTCCAGAAGTCTAGTTGAAACTAGTTACTTGCAATGAATACCATTCATATTGTTTCTTGGCATTCTTAGTGTCCTAACAATGACTTCATACATCTCTTCCTGCTTCCATAATAATTCTCAGATTCTTGTGTAAAACTCAATGTCCTTATTTAAAACGACTAAAGGATCTTGCATTTTTCTGTGTCTCTGTGAAAGGTAGCTAGAAGCACTGTGGTCCTTTCTTGTAATTGTGATATTTGCTTCTCCTACTCACCTGTAAAGCACAAGGGAACAGAAAATATAATAATTCTTTGAAGTTACAGAGTCATGCCATGCACAACACTTGTACCAAACCAGAGCACTTGCTCTGTTTAAGAACAGTTCTGAGGACTAGGAAATAAAGATTTGTTTTATCTTTATAATGTAAAGCAATTTTGAGAAAGTTGTAAACGACATTCTTAAAAGGATTTTGCACCTCATATGATAGAAAATTTGCTAACATTACTGAGTAGTTATATAAATATGCATACCATATACTAGAAAAAGTTAATCTATACACAATTCAGAGCACATGATTAGTTTTAGTTTTCCTTTTTTTCAAGAAGCAGCATCATCCATTGTTGCAATTAAATTACTACTAAGTGAATGAAGAAGGACTTTGACTGCAACCCCAAGACACAACTTTTGTAGTACTTTGCATGGTTTGTAGAGTACTAGGGGAGAACAAGTAATTTTCCCTCCACTATGAACTTACCTGTCCCATTGGCCATCTCATTCTCTGTGCAAGGAGTGCAATCAAAGCAGCAGGCAGCCTTTCCCTCCTGAGGAGATTTCCTGAATTCAAGACCACTGCTCTCACAGCAGACAGAATGAACAGCCTGAGGAAAATCAGACATGTGCCAGAAACTTTTTACGATTTTCCTAACATTGCAAAAGTTCCATTATTTGAACAACTTAGATTCACAGAAGGGTTATACGCTACCTCATTCAATGCTTACTCTCATAAAGGTACCTAAGTAACACCTCAACAAATCATTCAATGAAGCAAACAGAGAACAGAACCAAATAAAACTTTCAAACACATGAAGCAATTCCTTAGGTACTTTATCAATGTTAGAATCTGCTAAGAAACATGCAATTTGTGTTTTATGACAATGTTCAAAATTAACATTTAAAAAAAAACTGAATTTTTCTTGGATGATGCTGATCCTGGAGCTTGAACTCAGTGTCTAAGCAATGTCCTTGAGTTGTTTTTATTCAGGATGAGTAATGGGCCGCTTGATCCACAGCTCTGGCTTAGTTTTTGATAGTTTAATGACATAGAGTCTCACAGATTTCTTGCCTGGTGGGGCTCTAAAATGAGCTTTAATCTGAGAACTGAGGATGTCAATCTCCCAAGTAGATAGGATTAGAAGCATAAGCCAGCACCCAGGATCTCTTTTGCAGTGGTTAAATGAAGACAACATTCTCACAGGTGTTCCTGCTTGGCCTGACTTCAAATCAGGATATTCAGAACTGAGTAGCTACTGTTACAGGAGACAGTTCCTGGCATTCAATCAGGTATACATTTTAATAAATTTTTTTGGCCAGTCCTGGGCCTTGGACTCTGGGCCTAAGCATCATCCCTGGCTTCTTCCCACTCAAGGCTAGCACTCTGCCATCTGAGCCACAGCTTTCTGGCCATTTTCCATATATGTGGCGCTGGGGAATTGAACCGAGATCTTCATGTGTAGGTGGCAAGCACTTTGGCCACTAGGCCATATTCCCAGCCCCAGGTATACATTTTAAGTGTGAATTTTACTTATGTATTTGTTCTTAAAATCATTAGAATTAAATCCAACTCACCTCTGAAGTTCCTATGGCACACTCTACCATATCTTCAGATAAAGACAGTTGATGATCATGAAGAGCAAATGGAGAAAACTTTCCTATTTTCACCTGAAGATCAAGACCTGGAAAATTCCAAATGCTCACAATGTCATACTCTGCCTCCAATTTGCTTTTGTCATCTAAAATCACCCGATCTCCAGCAGGATTCTGAAATTGGGTGTTCTTCAGAAAAGGGTGCAGCTACAAGAGATACATCATCTTATGGTGAAGTACATCCCAGTGGTTAGAAAGAAATTAAGAAAATTAGAAGTAAGAAGAAAATCTCCTGAGTGTCTTTAATCTCTGATTCAGAATACAAGAAAAGCACAGGGGCTAGGGATATGGCCTAGTGGCAAGAGTGCCTGCCTCGGATACACGAGGCCCTAGGTTCGATTCCCCAGCACCACATGTACAGAAAACGGCCAGAAGCAGCGCTGTGGCTCAAGTGGCAGAGTGCTAGCCTTGAGCGGGAAGAAGCCAGGGACAGTGCTCAGGCCCTGAGTCCAAGGCCCAGGACTGGCCAAAAAAAAAAAAAAGCACAGACACCTGATGAAACACTCCAGAAGAAAATCTTTGTAGGAGTAAAAATCATTTTCCTGAATGCTGGTCATTCAGCGAAGTGCTGGAAGTCCTCTTTTCAAGAGAAACCTATTTCATTTCAATAATCATAAATGTAGGAATTCTCAGATGTCTAGTTAGAGTTTTCCACAACAATGAACTCTATTAGTGTCTAGAGTTATAGTTTGAGCTTGTTCAAGTTTAACATCTAAAGGAGAATGAAACTAGGTCACTTATTAAAAATAACGATACTGTTGCTAAGCAAGTCATGCTTAGAAATTCCTATGGAGAAGGTGCTAATAACTTATCAAAACATTATCTGCGTGTATTTTCAGGTTATTAGTCAGTAGAAGAATGTATGGAAATATGGAATTAATTTATTGCTTGTTACTGGACTGTTTTCCTTAAGGGTACAGGAACACATGTCTAGAAAACCTCACAGACATTTACAGAAATATAATTATTTTAATTTGGGGAAACATAAATAAATAATAAACTTCATGTGTTAATAAAGTGCTGTACAAATTTACTGTACTGATGGTGTGTGCCATCAGAAAGAGAAGGCCTTACCTGTGCAGGGGAATGGACTCTCCCTTTCCTGTTTTCCATTGTTTGTACTTCTGATTGATGAAGAAGCTTCTCATGGAGAGCCTGGGCCATAGCATACACAGCGTCTTATACATTGTAACTGTCCCCAGACATAGTCATCTCAAAAATGTGCCCAGGCAACCAATCCAAGGAGGCCTCATGAGGACAGTTCTCCTATGTTACACAGTAAGACTCAGAATCAGAGCAATTAAAAGACAGAAACCACAACCGAGGAGGGAAACAGTTTTCTGGGTTTGTGGAAGAGTTAACTGCCTTAACAAAAATCTGTGAATCCAGAAACATCTGGGTGATGTTGTGAGAAAATGAGAGGTACATGGGATGAGCCAAGCATGAAATATCTCTTTCTGTTGGTTAAATCCCATTGTGAGTTCAGGATACAAACTTTGCCTTTTACGTATAGTTGCTCAACACACATCATTAAATCTAGTAGGGATTCATCATCACTGTATATGATGACATTTGCTGAGGATTTATTAATCTGGTTATAAAGGGATGTGAATTTGAGTGTGTATGATACACCATGGGTTGGAAGAGCTAGCTCAAAGGCTATACAAACTCTGTTCTTTGCCATTACTTTTTTCAATGCAGGGAGAATCCACAAACCTTTCTCATCTACTATGGTAAACAGATCCTCCCACTTCCAGTTGAAGTGAATCAGTAAGGAGAGCATGGCAGTAGCTATTGATGTGTCCTTCTGGGACATCTGATACAGAGCAGGGAACTTGTAATGGTGACTCAGGCCTTAAGAGGCCCAAAGTTAAGCTGAAAAAATAAAAATTGGACAGCCCATGAATTAGAATATTAATATCTATCACAATCACTATTGTGAAGTATATTAAGAAACTAGTAAAATTAGATGGAAAATCATTTTCTCATTTAAATATTTTAATTGTTTTTAATAGCTATGAAATGTACTCATACAATGCCTTTGATCTCTGTCATTATTTCTATTTATAACTCCTATCTCTAGCAACCACTTTCATTCCAACTTTCCTATGTCCGTTTTTACATAGGTACATTGAATATTATCATGTATTTTCCCACCCATCTACTTCTATTCCCCATTCCTCTGCTCTTTTTCAGATACCTTTAATATCTATCACCCTCAGACAGGATAGGCTTCAGCTTTCTATTGTTCATTTATTTTTATACTGTCAGTTATTTGGTCAGGCAATACATCATGGACTTCAATCCCTATATGTAGCATAAACTAGCCAGATGGATCATCCACATACACAAAAGGCTTTGTATGTATTTCATAATTCATGGTCATGTTTTAGATCTAACTTTCATATATGAGAGAACACATGTCCTCTTTCTTTCTGAGCTTGACTTCATTCAACATAATATCTTGCACCACTGTGTGTTTGTGCAGATGCAAGCGAGCCAGTAGAGCTCAATGAACTCAGAGCCTCTTGCATTAAACTGACTTTTTCCTCTCAAGGCTAGCACTCTGACAATAGAGCCACACATTCACTGTCTGCTTTTGGCTGACTAACTGGACATAAATATTTCTTGACTTACTGGGATTGGAGGCATGAGCTACCAGCACACTGGTCATCATATCTCCTCCGCACTTTAAAATCATTTCCTATTTCTTGCTTTAAAAAAGAATCACTTTGGGTTTTTTTGCTCTAACTTTTCTATCCTCTTTTCTACACATGGGACTATAAATATTCAATTATTTTGAACTCTGTATTTTTTGGATATCACAAAATTTAATAGGCTCATAAATCTAGTATCTTCCTATCATTCTTTTCTCTCCTGTGAAATGGCACTAAATTAGACATTTATTTAATATCTGTTCATTTTCTCACCCTCACATGTTGAAAAATGTAGAGGCCTAGCAACATTCCAATCTGGGCAGATGTTAATCCTGACGGTCCTGTCAGCACTGCTATGGACTTGCTCTCTTTCATACAGGAGTAGTTTGGACTCTTGTACTTCCCAAAGAGGCAAATGAAGGGATTTTTAAATGCTAGCCAATGTCTAAATTGCACATCATAGATATCAAATCCCAGAGTCAAGTTGTGTAAAAGATGACAATTTGTTTTGATTCCTCAATAGCAAAAGCCAAGGCTAAAACAAACTGGTAGTTTTTGAAGATAAATCTAAATAATGAGCACAGAAATTTAGGAGGAATTATTAAAAACCTATGACTTTGATGGATTGAATACTTGCTTATTTTTTGCCAGGGAATAGGTTAAAACATCGCACTTATTGTAGATGAGGTAATACTTGGATTGTGGACCGTGTCTGACATGAAATAATGATTTAGTAACTTATTATCTACAGTAAAAGAGAAAGAGAGAGAGAAAGAGAGAGAGAGGGAGAGAGAGACAGAAAGATAGAAAGAGGGAGAGAGAGAGAGAGAAAGGTGGCTATATACAACTCCAAAAAATACAGCAGACACTCTAATAGAACTATTTGGCTCAAGGATAGCATTCTGGTACTTAAGTCAAAGCCCCATAGCTTTTGGCTGGGTAATTGGAGATAAAAATTCTCAAGGAAATTCCTGTCCAGGCTGGCTTCAGCCCACAACACTCAGATATGAGCCTTTTGCTTAGGTAGCATTACAATCAGGACCCACCAGACTATAATAAGAATTTTAATCAATTTTCTCGACATATGTGTCACAAAAGAAAAAAATTTCAGACCACTGGCCAGTTGGGAAGGAAAGGTTTCTGTAAACTTTGGTACAGAATTCATGCCACTGACACAGGTTGTCTCTACTAACATCACTTCATTATCAACCATGATAGCTGGGATGCAAGAGATACAGGGATGTTTGATTAAATTGAAGAACTTACAACCCTAGAAAGGCGCAGCTACACTGCATGAAACAAGAGTCTTCTACTGATAGGGAGAAAGTCACCCAGGAGTACTTGTGAAGTAGAATAATGAAACTGAGCTGTTTCTGGTACACTAGGAATGGGAGGTCAGGGTAGAGAAGACAGAGGATATTGCTTTTCACACACAAGTTCCCTCAGCCACTGCCAATCCTGAAAAGAAAACAATAAATGAAAAAAGAATAATAAGTTACTTACGGCTTATTGTCTTCTTTCCTGGAAGCATCACTGTTACTGCCATCTGATCCTAAAGTGTAGAGAGGGAAAAATCCAGCCATCAGCACATCTCCATCCATGTGGGCTTGGTGCTTCATTGTCGAAAAGCAGCGAGTGCCAGCCAAGGACTTGAGAAGGGGAAGCTGGAGAAGAATGAGAATGAAGATCAAAGGGCACATCCCTGAAGCATCTGCCAAGCTGAAATTCTGCCTGGCTGTAAAGATTGCAGGGCCAGGTATGTATACTCATATATGTCTGTGTGTATGCATATGTGTCTTTTTATCGACAGAGATTTACACTGTAGCTAATGTTCTTTCATCTAAGCCTCTTGCAATTCTCCTGGGAAGAATGTGTAAAACTCTTTCCTGAGGCTGTGAATCTGTGGCCTTCTATCCAGGAGAAAAACAAGAGTTGGAAAGCATGTTTGCAGATTCTCCCTCTTCATACAGGTGCTATGATTTCCTCCAAGAGGGCAGATAGTGAAGAACACAGGGAAGAAATTTTCTTGGATAGCTTTCATCCCACATCTGTGTCCAAAACCTATTTGCATGAACACCATTTGGGATGATGCCACTGGATTGCCTCTGAGAATGCCATGTCAACTACAGATGAAATGGCAAGAAAAAAAATACTGTGCCAATGAGATGACAAGCAATGATAAGAGGGTATCATGCCCATAGGGGGAAATCATACACACTATGTTCCTCAGAGTCACAGAGCATTGCTTGTTGACGCAAACAGGTTCCAGCAGATATTCCATATGCAGAGGCCTCTGCAAATGTACTCATTTCATATTGCCTAAAGAAGCAAGGGTGCTGCTGACCCCAGTAATCAATCAATACCAAATTTGAGTCTCACAATTCCATTCTGAACTTTCACCTTTAAACAGGTAATTTTTTCCTTAAACTCTCTAGTATAGATCAAGTTATTTTCATGATGCTCCTGTCTGAGAACATGTGGTAATCATGTCATTCTTCTGTATCCTAAGCCTTAATCAAGATACAGAAAAATCTATGCTTCCACTTGTCTAAATATATTAGATCAGAATTCTATGCAGAAACCTCAATGGCCTCAGAGAACGGGGCCATTGTATGTCATTTTTTTGGCCATTTCACCCAATTTTCTGTTTTCAAAATACTGAACTCAGGGCCGTGTTGCTGGCCCTTAGATTTTTCTACTAAAGGCTGGTGCTCTACCATTTGAGACATAGCTCTACTTCTGGCTGTTGGTGGTAAATTGGAAATAAGAATCTCATGAACTATTCTTCTCAGGCTGGCTTTGAACCTCAATCCTCAAATCCTAGTGTCCTTAGTAAAGTGATTGTTTTGAGTCATTACTTGCCATCTTGAATATTTTATGGTATACAACTGAAAGTCTGCTTTTCCCTAGTGAATTTAATGAATTTCTTCGTTCCTCCACCTCCTTCTCCCCTCCCCATTTTCTATTTTTCTTTTAGTAGTTTTATGTGGCCAAGTTTCCTGCTGGTTGGTACATAGCTGACTCTACTAGAGAAGCTGATTTTTGTTCACACATTTCAATTTCATGTATTGACCTAAAACCAAAATGAACATGCCCTTTGATTTTATTGGCTTAGTTCATGAGTTTGCTTTTAACTCATCCTTCTTCTGCTGTGGGTGGAGAAATTCCAGGGCTGGAATTAGTGATTAATGTGGTAGGAAGAGAACAGACATTTTGAGAAGGGTTTTTGCAGCTTAGGATGGTCAGAATTAGCCAAGTTTCTCCATCAGATTACAATCAGGTGCTGAGAAGTGTTTCTTAACTGTGGCCATTATGAGCAGCAGTAACTTTGGCAGGTATTGAGGTCTGCACTAATGTGGTTTCAGGCTTTTCCATCTTTACTGAGCCAGAACTACATTTCCCAGAATTCCCTTGTTCAAAATGACCTCTAGCTCCATGGGACCTGGATGGTAGAACAGAAATCATAGCTACTAGGATCTGAAGGAGAGGTCACCAGGGCCAATGTAGCTAACATTAGCTCTCCTGGCCTTCCTGGAATACAGTCAATAGCTGTCTGCCATTCTGGAATCTACATCCAGGTCAGAGGCATGTCCAGTGTAATTGTGCATGGCTCCATCTTCTCTGTGAGGTCATCTCTTCTTAGAATTTGGAAGTGATGGAAGCTGACTGCAAATTGTACTTTTCCCTCCTGGGCTATAGCTCATCCACGCTCTCCTTTCTACCCAGCTTATTTATGATTTGTTCACTTATTTAATCGAATTTTTAACCATCTCTGAGTCCCACTGTGTGACAGTGACATTAAGAACCCCAGCCAGGACAGAATCCTTTCCATAGAGCTGTGCAATCATGTACACCCTACTTCCATAATATGCAAATCTCTGCAATAACTATTTATTCCTGATTATTCTGGCATTTTTGGACTTCCTGATAAAACCCTCATTGGTGGGTCATCCTTATGAAGCCGGGCCAAATTTTAAAGTGTGCATGGGGTCAGTGAATTTTTGACTACCATGCTAAAAGGGAAGAATCACTATGAAACCCTTGATTCATGTTGAAAGAGAAGAAAAAAGGAGGGACAGAAAGGATAAAATTTTCAAAGTGAAACAGCTAGAAAATAACACCAAGCCAGAAGCAGATGTTTTCTGTGCAGATTTGAGAGAGGGATTATGGGTACCAAGCAGGTCCTGTCTCAGATTGCAGAAGATATTGCCACCTCCAACACTACCTTCAGCTTCATTTTCGCCCCAGGACCAAAGATAAAGGAGGATGGGAAGATCTCAGGAAGATCCACAATGCAACAATAAATGTGAGACTTTCCCAGTTTAGTCCTACTTACCTGAGAAATTAATCTCTGCTCCTATGCATTTTCTATCTGTATCAACTGTACAACAGGTGGGTTGATATATGGGTTTTTGCTGCCCAAAATCTGTGTTCCTGGGGATCGATATGGTACAGAAGGGCATGGCACAGGGAGTTCTGGTTAAGTGTTTTGCCCTCATGAATCAGGCTCATAGGGAAGGCACCCCCAAACACCCAGCTGTCCAGAGACAGGCAAAAGTTGTGGTTCTGAAGGGAGGGGGATCTTGCCATACTACATTAAAAAAACCTTTGCTGAGTACCAGTAGTTCATGGTTGTATTCTTTTTTTTTTTTTTTTTTTTTTTTGGCCAGTCCTGGGCCTTGGACTCAGGGCCTGAGCACTGTCCCTGGCTTCCTTTTGCTCAAGGCTAGCACTCTGCCACTTGAGCCAAAGCGCCGCTTCTGGCCGTTTTCTGTATATGTGGTGCTAGGGAATCGAACCTAGGGCCTCGTGTATCCGAGGCAGGCACTCTTGCCACTAGGCTATATCCCCAGCCCCCATGGTTGTATTCTTAAGCAAATTGTATCAAGGATTTGGAGGATACTGTTTATATTATTAAAAAATGCTTGCCTTTACAGACGTTTTGAGACAGAGCACAAAGTTCTGTTTATTTTAGCATGAGATTTTTGATGGAAGGGTGATCGTGACAAATTATTGAATGTGCTACCTTATGCCTGCATGTTGGCCTGCATGCCTGTCATGATCACCATTTCCTCAAAAATCTCAGGCTACAATAACAGAAAAATTTCACAACAAAACATAGCTAATATTACATCACAATGTACATTATTTGCTCCACGAAACTGATTGCCCTTAAGCACAATGTATAACAATTTTGGGGGCATGTTGTATACATTATTATAAACACTTGTCTTCCCGGATGTGTTGAGACAGTTCAGCAAATTGTGTTTATTGTAGCCTGGGATTTCTAAAAGAAGGGTGTTCATGATAGGATGTTAACTGTACCTCCTAATGCCTGCCTGCCTGCCTGCTTGCATCCCTGCCTGCCTCCCTGTCTGCGCCTGCCTGTCATAGTCACCCATCTCTCAGAAATCACAAGCTATAATAAACAGAAAAAAATTTTTTTTTCAAATTTTTATTATCAAACTGATGTACAGAGAGGTTACAGTTTCATACGTTAGGCATTGGATACATTTCTTGTACTGTTTGTTACCTTGTCCCTCATGCCCCCCTCCCTCCCCCCCTTTCCCTCCCTGTCCCCCCCCCCGAGGTGTTCAGTTCACTTACACCAAGCAGTTTTGCAAGTATTGCTTTTGTAGTTATTTCTCTTTTTTTTTTTACCCTTAAACAGAAAAAATTTTACAACAAAACATAATGAGTATTATCATAATGGACATTATGTGCTCAACCAATCTGAATGCCTTTAAGCACAATTTATAAAGGAGGCATGGTGCATATGTCATTTAAAATGTTTGCCATCCCAT
The DNA here is from genome assembly GCF_023159225.1 of Perognathus longimembris pacificus. NCBI lineage: Eukaryota > Metazoa > Chordata > Mammalia > Rodentia > Heteromyidae > Perognathus > Perognathus longimembris. The sequence goes on along the minus strand of NC_063178.1, from coordinate 49,024,355 downwards.
ATGCGTTTAGACAGTGTATGAAGTCTGTCTAGTGTAGCTTGGGATTTCTGAGGGAAGAGTGATCATGACAGGATATTGACTGTACCTCCTAATGCCTGCCTGCCTTCCTGCAACCCTGTCATGATAAAACTTCTCTCAGAAATACCAATATACAATAAAAAGAAAAAATATAGACAATCATAGCTACTATTATGCTGTGGTTGACAATATTTGCTCAACCATTGTAGCTGCCCTTAAGCGCAAAGTATGAAGTATTTGGGGGCATGTTGTATACATTATTAAAAATGATTTTCCTCCCACATGTGTTGAGACAGTGCACGAAGTCCTGTTTATTGTAACCTGGGATTTCTGAGAAGGGTGCTTACGAAGGAGGTTGACTGTACCTCCTAATGTCTGACTGCCTCCTGTCTGTGATGATCATCCTTTTCTAAGAAATCCTAGGCTACACACAAGAGAAAAAAATTATAACAAATCATAGATATTTTATGTCATTGTGGACATTATTTTAGGAACCAAACTGGCTGCCCTTAAGCACAAGTTATAAAGGATTTGGGGGCATGTTGTATACATCATTAAAAAATCATTGTCTTCCCAGATGTATTGAGACAGTTCAGGAAGTCCTGTTTACTGTAGCCTGGGATTTCTGAGAGAAAGGTGACCATGACAGGATGTGGACGTTACTACCTAATGACTGCCTGCCTGCCTGCCTACCTGTGATGATCACCCTTCTCTAAGAATTCCCCGGCTACAATAAACAGAAAAAAATTACAACAAAACATAGCTAATATTATGTCATTATGACCATTATTTGCTCCACTAATCTGGCTGCCCTTAAGCACAATATGTAAAACATTTGTGTTGGTGTTGTTTAAAATATTAAAATGCAGCCTTCCCAGATGTTTTGAGACAGTGCACGATGTTCTGCTTATTGTAGCCTGTGAATTCTGAGAGGAGGGTAATCAAGCCGTGATGTTGACTTTTCCGCCTAATGTCTTCCTGCCTGCCTGCCTACCTGTCATGATCACCCATCTCTCAGCAATCCTAGCTAACAATAAACAGAAAAATTTACAACAAACATACCTATGATTATGTTGTTATGGACATTTTTTGCTCATACTATCTGGCTGTTTAAGCCCAATGTATAAAGGATTTGGGCGCATATTGTATACATTATTAAAAATGCTAGCCTTCTCAGATGTGTTCAGAGAGTCCATGAAGTGCTCTTTATTGTAGCCTGGGATTTCTGAGCGAATGGCGATCATGACAGTATGTTGACTGTACCTCCTAAGGCCTGCCTTCCTTCCTCCCTGCCTCCCTGTCTGCGTTACTGCCTGTCATGATCACCCATCTCTGAGAAATCCCACGCAATAATAACGAGAAAAAAATCTACAACAAAGCATAGATGCTATTAGGTCATAATGGAAATCATTTGCTCAACTAAACTGAATGCCCTTAAGCAAAATTTATAACGGATTCGGGGCATGTTGTATATATCATTAAAAATGTGTGCCTTCCCAGATATGTTTGGCAGTGCACGAAGTTCTCTGTATTGGAGCTTGGGAGTTCTGAGACAAGGGTGTACATGACGGAATGTAGACTGTACCCCCTAATGCCTGCCCACCTGCTTGCCTGTCATAATCACCCTTCTCTCAGAAATCCCAGGCTACAATAAACAGAAAACATTTATAACAAGACATAGCTACTATTATGTCATAATGGACATTATTTGCTTGACCAATCTGACTGCCCTTAAGCACAATGAATAAGGGATTTGGGGGCATTTATACATTATTAAAAATACTTACCTTCTCAGACGTGTGCAGTAGTTCACAAAGTATGTTTATTGTAGCCTGGGATTACTGAGAGAAGGGTGATCATGACAGGATGTTGACTGTATCTCCCAATCCCTGCCTGCCTGCCTGCCTGCCTGCATCCTTGTCATGATAACCTTTCTTTCAGAAACACCAGGCTACAATAAACCAAAAAATATACAATAAATCATAGCTACTATTATGTAATGATTGACAATATTTTTTCAACCAATCTGGCTGCCCTTAAGCAAAATGTATGAAGGATTTGGTGGCATGCTGTATACATGATTAAAAATGCTTGCCATACCAAATGTGTTGAGACAGTTCAGGAAGTTCTGCTTACTGTAGTCTCGGATTTCTGAGATAAGAGTGATCATGACAGGATGTTGACTGTATCTCCTAATGCCTGCCTGCCTACCTACCCGCCTGACTGCTTGCCTGCCTGCCTGCCTGCCTGCCATGATTACCCTACTCTCAGAAATCCCATGGTACAATCAACAGAGAAAATTTACAAAAACACATAGCTACTATTATGTCATGATTGACCTCATTTGCTCCACTGATTTGTCTTTCCTTAAGCAAAATGTACAAAGAATTTGGGGGCATGCTGTATACATTATTAAAATGCTTCCCTACCAGATGTGTGCAGACAGTTCACCTGTCGGGAGCCAAGCTAGCAGCTGGCTGTGCTGTTACCTCCAGGATATGGTAGATGCAAGGACATTTGTTCACAGCCACTATCCAGAATTGCTTTGCTATGTCTGCACGTTGCTATGTCCGCTGGAGTAGATTCCTATGTTAATCAACCTTATCCTGTGTTTACTATAATCGAAAGTTGCAAACTTCAAAGCCTGTTTGTGTTCTTGAATTTTAACAACCCTATGCTATTCCCTGGTTCCAAAACTGCATATAAGCTGGGAGTTAAAAATAAACTTGGCTGCAGTCTTGAGATTCAATCTCAAGATGCAGACTTCCCGTACCCCATCTTTGCCTCTTGTCTTTTTTCTCTTGTCTTGTATTTTTCCTTTTCTTTAATCTTCATCGCCCCCCCCTATTCAGGATTCCTTTTTGCTGCCGGCTGGCTCGGAAGGTGTGGTGCCTGGAACAGGGACCTAAACACCTGGCATGATGGCAGAGGACTCCCGCTCAGGTAAGGATGTCCGAACACTTGGGAAGGAGAGCGGGAGAGAGAGATTATTGTCGGGAGTAAGAAATTATGGGATAAAGTATAGGCTGCATGCTATACTTACAGGCCCCCAAAGGCATGCCTAATGCCCGGGCAGTGAAAGTTGTCCAAAGTCACTTAGAACGTTTTTTTGTTTTTTTTTTTACTTTATAAAGGAAGCATGCCCACAGTTCCTGGAGGAAGGAACCAATAACTTAGAAACTTGCTAGAAAATTGAAAAAAAAAAAAAAAAAAAAGCGATTCAGGAACATTATGATGCAAATGGCCCTGAGAAAACCCCAGTGGATGCTATTATTCTTTGGTATCTAGTCCGAGATTGCTTAGATCCTAGAAATAAACAGATTAAATTCGATCAGTCGATTGGAGAAACTGAACAGGGACCTGATGAGTGTTGACCAGCCCTGGGAGCGTACGCTGCTGCCTGAGAAGAGCTGAGAAAATTAACAAGACCTGAACCCACTGGGATAGATATTAAGGAAGACTCAGATGGCTCAGACACCAAGGAAAAATTATGCAATGAGCCTCCTAAAGATAGATTGACCCATGTTGAGAATATGTTGAAATCAGTTATAGCTCTATTATCACAGCTTCATGCAGAGCAACAAACTCCTTTAAAGGGAGTCCTGGCAGACTTACAGCTCTCCTAGGTGCAGGCTACTCACAGGGGGGAGGGACCTGAGGCTAGGGAAATGCTAACACCACCTAGGTAACTTCTCCTGACCAAGCGCTCTATTTCCATCCACCACGACAGATTTGAAACCCCAATCAGAGTGAGTGACCATTAGACTGGAGCTTACATTTTCCATAAAGCCACTGGGCTAGGTCAAGGAGATCAGCAATTGTGGGAGTTGGAGACAAGTGATCTCTAGTTCAGCTCAGCTGGTTGTTCATCAAGTCTAAATTGCTTCAGGATAGCTGTTCAAGTTTGAGCCCAATTTTTATATATTTGGAATATTTTGCAAGAATTATCTAACTTCTATGAGCGCTCAGGCAGATGAATTTCTCTCTTTCTCTTTTTCTGCCTCCCTATAAACTCTGCCTGCCTGCCTGTGACATAGGATGGGTATCGATATTTGTTTTAACAACTGCTTTAAAAGACTCAAAGAATGTTTTTCTATTCTTGTTATTGAAGTTAAGTTTGGAGACTCAGTTAAATTCTGCTTGTTTGGCTAAATCATAAGCTTTCTCTAGTATTGAGCACATGGTCGACAATAGGATTGGTTGGGGTGGAAGCCTGCTCAACCCCCAGGTGACAAGCACGCCAAATTTCTGGAGGGTGGGCAGGGACTTGGAGTCCTGTGGCCTTGCATTTCAAAGGTGCCTTACAATTCAAATGCTGGAAGATGAAGATGTCTTACTGTGAGCTCACTGTCTGTTCATGTCCTGTCTCCCATACACTCCCCTTGGGACCTAAACTGGTTTCTCAAAATGTGGCTTCTCGGATGATCTGAAAATTATGGTTTGCTGAAAGGATTTTTTTTTTGTTTACTACCTAACCACGTGGTTCTAGAATATAGGCAAAATAATATCATTTGCCACTGGAGTTCCAGAAAAACTTACATGGCCAATTAAAGAACAATTCTAAGTGTGCCCCAAAATGTGTGCACATTGTCTGTATGTGTATGTATGTCTGTCTATGTCTGTCTGTTGGTTAAACTTAAAAACAAAACAAAAAACAGGTTTTAAACCCAAACTGATAAGGTTTGGAAGCAAACAAATGTATCTAAGAAAAACCCAAAAGGTTCTAATACACAGCACGTGATATAAGTACAATGATGTAAAACCAGTGTGTTATTCTTTATGTCTATCTATGCTAAGAGTCAAGTGTACTTCTAATCCTGACAATTCTTTGGTATAGACTTAGATTTTGCTTCTTCATTTTTTTTTCTTTTTTCCCTGTGCTCTCATAAACTCTTTAAGATCAAAGGACCAGAGTCATTTTGGAACAACTGTACAGATGTGACTATTAACCTAAATTTTCCGGACCCAAAATTAACATTTTGCTTTATAGGGTACAGGTTGACATGTGTGCTAGCTGAGTGGACCGTGGCAGTCTATGGCTACAGAAAGCTGCCTCCACAGTCAGCTCCCAAACTGCCTGGTTTGCTCAGGCATCTAGGAGTCCTGTGAGGATTTTGTCAGGCCCAGGCTGTCAAAGGCTACTACCCTGGCTCTACCTGCCCCAAGATTAGAGTTGGGTTTATAACAAGCCTATCATCACAGTTGCAACCGAGACTTATTCCAAGGTTAAAAGCATCAGAGTTGTGTTTGGTGACCACAGGGTTGCATTGGGGTAGTATTGATGTCTTCTCCCTCCATGACTCACAAACTGTCCTGGCTGCTACAGGAAGCAGACTTGGTTGGTCTTCAATCTGTGTGGATTTTGTTACTATAACGATGGTTGAAGACCCATGCCTTCTAAAATCTGTTTTAAAATGCCCTTAACCAGTCTTTGTAGAATTTACATGCAACAAGCAGGAAATGTGACAGCCTATCCAGGGAACTCTACTACAGCCTTATCCAGATGCAAGCCATCTCTCCTGCTGGCCTGCTAATTTGGGATGGAATACACAGCCACTTCAGATCCACTGAAGCTGAGACTTTTATTGTTATTCATTTGTTTTCTCTTTCACATGCCAGTAAGGTAAGGTTAAATAATATGATTTGATTTAATGGCACATGGATCCCATTCAGTCTGCTGTTCTTTAAGTGTTACAGAAAAACTCTGGCAACTACTTGTTGGTCAATTCTTAGCAACTTCTAGGTAAAATCTACTCCTTTTGTTCTCCTGTTGCTTTATTTGTAAATAAAAATGGCTTTTATGGCTAAGACTCCTTGCACAGTTCAAAGCCAGCCCAGGCAGTAAAAAAACAAAAATCCCTCTTAGTCATATTTTGGGTACTTATTATTTTACTAGTCAGAAATTATAAGTTAAGACTTCTCATTTGCGTACTTTGCATGATTTTCAAAAATTTCTGGGAGATATTAATTGACTTCACCCTTATCTTAAATTATCCACAGCTGAAATAAAACCCTTATTTGATCTATTAAAGAGGGACTCTGACCCTACATCTCCCAGAGAAATGACAACTGAAGCAACTAAAGCCTTAAGCATAGTAAATTCTGCCATTTCTTCCCAAAATGTAAATTATATTGATTACTCATCCCCTTGGGAAGCATATATTTTAACTACACGTCATTATCCAACAGCTGTCCTCTGGCAGAAGGGACCCCATGTATGGCTTTCCTTGCCTGCTACTCCTTCAAAAGTATTAACTCCCTATTATAAATTGGTAGCCACATTAATTCCATATGTGCCGTGTGGAATCTTGTAATTGTCTTGGACGAGATCGACAGGTTATTTATATCCCCTATACTTTACAACAGCAAGAATGGCTTTATATTCATTGTGATTCCTGGGCTATTGCTTGGGACAATTTTATGGGCATAATTTCACATCATTGTCCCTCCAACAAATTACTTCACTTTGCCTCTTCTTACCATTAAGGGAGGGCAATGCTATGACGGATGAGGCTACTCAAATTTTTCTCACTCAAATTGACTTAGCAAAGCAATCACGTGCTGCCCACCATCAAAACAGTCATGCCTTATGTCAGCAATTTCAAATCATACATGAGGCGGCTAGTCAAATTGTAAAAACTTGTCCCAACTGTGCTACCTTCCTGCCTGTGCCCTCCAAAGGCAATAATCCTCGAGGCTTAGTGGCCAACCATGTTTGGCAAATGGATGTTACCCACATTCTCTCTTTTGGATGGCTCCACTTTTTCCATGTTACCATAGACACTTACTCTAATTTTATTATGGCTACTCTTCTTAGCAGGGAAGCTGGCAAACATTGTATCTCCCATGCCTTATGCTGCTTTGCTACTATGGGACTTCCTAAACAAATTAAAACTGATAATGGTCCGGGATATGTTGGATGAGCTTTTCAAACTTTTTGAAAATCTTACCAAATTGTTCACTCTACAGGAATTCCCTATAATGCTCATGGTCAAGGAATTGTCAAACGTGCCAACGGTTTGTTAAAACACCAAATTTCTAAATTAAAAGAGGGGGAATTATAGCCCTTCTCTACTGTAAATATTCTTTCTCATGCTTTATTTGTACTAAATTTTTAAAATTTGGACTGCAATGGCCACTCTGCAGCACAGCGGTTCTGGGAAAAGAGAGAGCAAAGAGCTTTTGCTAACGTTAAGTGGAAAGATCCTTTAACAAGTGCTTGGCATGGGCCCGATCCGGTATTGACATGGGGTAGAGGACATGTTTTTTCACAGGATGAAAATGACGCCTGGTGGCTACCTGAGCATTGTGTTCAGATGGTGGAAACTCATCAGAACGGTACAAGCGCTGACCCACTGGGCTTACGTGCCAGATCCAACGATTGTGCACCCTGCGACTTGGGAAGGAGCTGAGGTGTTCGTCCATGTCAACAGATCAGCATACAGTACAGCTCCAGACCCTTTTGTCCAACACGTTAAGATGGGAGATTTTGCAGCTTCTGGCATTGGAACCCCTTTATGCTTTACAACTGACTCCAACACTTATATTCCAGACTGTACTATAATACAATCCATAAATCATAGAATTTGGATTCCTCATAATAGTCAAGTATATAATATACGAATGACTTCATTGCCTACTGGGTTTCCTGTCCATGCCAATTCTACCTCATCCTTCATGATACCTCGCTGCATCAACTCTTCTCAAATTGTAGAATCCACGGGAGAACTGCACCCCATAAAGTGTAGACATGATCACCCTTTTATAACCAATATTTCAGGAACTAATTCTCAGCTGATGGACTGGTCTGGAGCCAATCTCACCAACAAGTACAACCCAGGTCTGTGGTGGATGAATGGACACCCTCAACATCATGTCTGGATGTTAGTGGTTGCCCTGATTAATATCTCGTGGCCCACTTCTACTTCTTTAAAAAATATTATGAGTTGTGTAACACCCTCTTATGCTATTATGTATGGACCTTTGAATGTTTCTATAGTGTTGTGCCAAGTCGCAAGACCACCACCGAGAAGACCACCGAGACTCAGACATTCCGAAATGCAAAAGCAAGGCAAGGCTTTATTAAGTGAGCTGCAACTCGGGCCTCGTCCTACCCACCGACACAGCGGAGGTTAGGAGGGAGCCCCGAGCTGTGATTACACAGGGCTTATAAAGGCAAAGAACAAGGTTACATCAATCAGGTGTTCAAGCAAGCAAGATTAGGACACAGGTACAAATCTGATTGGCTCAGGGTTCAATTCTAAAATGGGGTTCACATGGTAAAATGGGGCCTGACTTCAAAGTCTGGCACTTCAGTTCACTCTCACACACGCACACACATACATTTTCAAAAGATCTTAAAGCACGCAGATTAAGCATCGGCCATACATTTTAAGACAAAAACCTTTAACAAATGATTTTAGCATTCTCCAGCCTCATTTTCCAGGGCTTGATAGTTTTAGTAAAACATTTTAGCACACCAAACAATTTTCTGCTTAAGAAGGCTGGGTGAGGGTCCCCCTAGAGTTCTTTTTTGCCGACAATCTCACTGATTGACTGACTGTGGGCTGTACATCTTTCCAGTGAGCTAAAGTCAAGTCCTGGGTAGTGGAAGGAACCTTCCCCATCATCCGTTTGTCAGTCAGGCAGAGTGCAAGGAAGAAACACACAAAAATAATCACAGGCACAAAGACCAGACAACACTTACAGACAGACTTAGGGAGCCGCGGCTTACAGGTTCGACTGTGTCTGTCCTACCCCTGTGAGGGGGCAGACCACACAGACTCACTGTGTCTCTCCTGCCCCTATGAGGGGGCAGACCACACAATCTTGAGGCTCTCTCTCTCCTGTTCCTGTGTAGGAGCGGACCAGACAACCCCGAATAGAGTGGACTAGATGGACGCCCGTTAGAAGGGCCTCCCAGTCCAGTCCTTCATTCAGGGTGGTAGTGGGAAGCCTGAGCCCCCTGTGGAGGGCTTGAGGTGTGCCCCAAGTCCTCCAGGACTGCACATATGAGCATGTCCACTCCGGCTGGTCCTTCACTACCTACAGGTTCAGATTCAAGCGGCTGGCCTAAACAGAAAACAAAACTACAAATCACACAGACACAGACACACAGAATGAACAGCCCTATTTTCTTACCTTTGGAGTCTAGGGTCTCGGGGGTCTCTGGGGCCATCCCGGACGAGCCCCCAAATTTTGTGCCAAGTCGCAAGACCACCACCAAGAAGACCACCGAGACTCAGACATTCCAAAATGCAAAAGCAAAGCAAGGCTTTATTAAGTGAGCTGCAACTCGGGCCTCGTCCTACCCACCGACACAGCGGAGGTTAGGAGGGAGCCCCGAGCTGTGATTACACAGGGCTTATAAAGGCAAAGAACAAGGTTACATCAATCAGGTGTTCAAGCAAGCAAGATTAGGACACAGGTACAAATCTGATTGGCTCAGGGTTCAATTCTAAAATAGGGTTCATGTGGTAAAATGGGGCCAGACTTCAAAGTCTGGCACTTCAATAGGAGCACTGTATTTCAATGTTACTTGTACTAACTTCTTTTTCAAATTGCTTGTATAGTGGTCTTACTGATTCTGTAATTATTAAGTAGCCACCATTTGTTAAGCTTCCTGTAAACATATCTGAAGCTTGTACGAAGAAACAGGTATTCAAGTGTTAAATCATTTAAAAGAGCTTATGCGCCCTAGACGATTTGTAGGGCTATTAATAGCAGGAATTGTAGGATTTATTTCCTTAGCTGCCTCTGCTGCAGAGGCTACTGTAGCTTTATCACAAAGTGTGCAGACAGGGGCTGGGGATATGGTCTAGTGGCAAGATCGCTTGCCTCATATACATGAAGCCCTGGGTTCGATTCCCCAGCACCACACATATGGAAAACGGCCAGATGGCGAGCATTGGCTCAGGTTGCAGAGTGCTAGCCGTGAGCGGGAAGAAGCCAGGGATGGTGCTCAGGCCCTGAGTCCAAGGCCCAGGACTGGCAAAAAAAAAAAAAAGTCTCACAGAAACAAAGTGTGCAGACAGCTCACTATGTTAATCAGCTTGCTCATAATACCATGCAAGCCCTGCACTTTCAAGGCATGATTAATGATAAGGTAGAACAAATATTAGAAGCATTGTATGAATCTGTGTTGTTACTGGGAGAACAAATTTGTGCCTTGCAAACTTTGCAATGGGTGTGCTGTCATGCTGTGTTTGACTTTATTTGTGTGACCCTCCATAAGTATAATGTGTCGAGCTATCCTTGGAAACAAGTTATAGCACATCTAAATGGTATTTGGCACCATAATAATTTGTCCTTAGATCTCTTTCAACTCCATAGGCAAATAGCTGGTCTAGAACAAGCTCTGCCTCTGGACTCTAAAGTGGCAGAAACAGCAAAAGAACTGTTTGAACAACTTCAACAGTATGTCCCTTCCTTAACTAACGTTAAGGGGCTGCTAATGACATTGCTTGGCCCAGGGATACTTTTGCTGATGGTTTTCCTATGCCTTCCTTGCATTATACGCATATTGCAAAACTCTTTCATGAGTTTAGCCAGTCAGCTGCATATGGTCAAGCTCCAAGTAGATGAATTTTCCCCCGAGAGGAACTGCAGCCAGAGACGGGTTTGAGGGTGGGGACAGCTTGACTGACCTAAGACAGGACCTTCAGCTTTGCTCTGAAGAAAATCCCCAGGACAGGTAATGCAGGCTGGGCGACCCCCCAACCTAAGACAGGCAGGTTCCCTTCTTTAAAACAAAGATGGGGCAAATGTCGGGAGCCAACAACAAAATTCACCTTGACTTCTGGCTTACTCTCAAGGGCGTGCAAGGTCATGGCTTAGGGAGCCAACAACAAAGTTCATCCTAACCTCTGGCTATCTTGTTATCTCAAGGACATGCAAGGACATGGTTTACTAGAAGGACAGTACTAATCTCTAGATGTTTTATTATGTCAACAAAAGTCTGTTATGTAAACCATTCAACCATATCTAGTTTTAATGTCTGTTGTTATTTACCAATTTCAGGGCCTTCCTATTTTCTTAAAGCTTAGTTAATCCTATGCTATTTCCTGGTTGTCAAACTGTATATAAGCTGGAATTTAAGAAAAAACATGGTTGCAGTCTTGAGTTTCAATCTTGAGATGTAGACCTCCCGTACCCCATCTTTGCCTCTTGTCTTTTTTCTCTTGTATTTTTCCTTTTCTTTAATCCTCGCCCCCCGCATTCAGGATTCCCTTTTCGCTGCCGGCTGGCTCGGCAGGATGTGACTTTGCATTTTAACAGTTGTGGTGGTGGTATTCCCATCAATAGGAGGAGGAGCAAGGAAGAGGAAAGTTCACCTCCCTGTCTCCCATTTCCCAAGAGAAGCACATCTCATGCTTTGTCTCATAAAGGAGGGATTCAAATGAATAATGTGGACCCCCGTGCCTGATCTTGCAAAGATTAGGAACAGAGCTCAGAGAGGCCGAGGGGACTGTGACATCACAGTGCTTTTACTCCCTGGTTTTCCTTAGGTTTCTTAAGATGTGCAAGATCTACACGAATGTAATTGTTGAAGAACACACAACGTGCACTCAGAATGTTACCAAATAGGCCAAAAGCGGAAAACTGTCTAGGATTAAATCGCATGATAGGCGTCACCCTTTGGGGCAGCACGCAGGAAGGTCCAGAGGCTGTAACCGTGAAGTGTGTGCTTTGGGGAAGCATTTGTTAAACGCCCACTGCTCACAAGGATCCAATGTGGTCATAGGAAAGGAATAGAACGGAACAATGCCACGTGCCTCCAGTCATAGAAAATAATATATGGATCAAAATGAACTCCAGGCAATGAAAACAAGAGGTTTTTTTTTTTTTCTTTTTTAATGTTTTTGTTTTGTTTGCTTTTTTTCTGATTGTTTACCTTTCTTTAGGAAGGGAAGGAGGGGGCACAGAATTGGAGAGAGAAAAAGGGAGAGAGCAAGGGAAGGGGTGACATTGTCCCAAAATACATGCACTCTCTACCTGATTTACGTAAGGGTAACCTCTTTGCACATCACTTTTATAATAACAATAAAACTTAAAAAAATAACAATTGACTGGAATTCTGACTCCATCAGGCAATGAGGCACTCAGCCTTCTCAGAAGGACTTCAGTGTTTGTAATTACACGGACCACACACACAACGGCCCCACTAGGAGCACAGTCAAGACGGCCCCAAACTATCACAGCTAGAAGTTTATTTATTGATTTAGTTTTCCTCGCAGAGTACATACACAACCAGACATGGGTCTCTACCCAATGCTGTTCCCCATGCCTATCTTCCTTCTTGGCAGATTTCCAGAGTCAGAAAATTAAATTGACAGCTGGCGCCCATTGAGGATTCTGGGCTTTGCGTGGCAGAGCTTGGAGACATGCTCACGTGTGACAAGCCTCACTGATCAAGATGCCATTCACATTACAAACAAAAGATCATTCGTCTGGAGAAAGGCATGAATGTGGGTGTCGCTGGCCTCTCCCAGGGCTATGGGGCCGAGATCCCATGCACACATCTCTGGGCATGAAGACTTTCCTGTTCCTCTTAGCTGTGCTACTGCTTCTGGCCCCAGGGAAACGGGGGTCTTCACGGCAAAGGCGATCAGGGGGGCGGCGCTCACTGTGCAGGTACTGGGCGCCATCGGAGCTGGGACACAGAGGCCCCTCTACTCTGGTTGTGGCATGGGGAGCGCTTGCTGCAGAAGGAAGTGCCTCCAGTGAATCTCCAATCCACCCCGGTGTCGCCCACTGCAACCCAGGAAAGCTTGTCACCAGCGTGCATGGATGTAAGAATGCCGGCCTAAAAGCCCTTCAGCTCCAGTTTTCATGCTTACTAACAAAACAGGTGAACAAACTAAAGTCAAGGGAAAAGCTAGTGGTAAAATGAAGGTGAAAATGAGAAAATTGGCAATACATATATGAAGGGAATAGGGAGAGCGGGGAGGAGGGAGTGAGCGAGGAAGGGAGGGAGAGAGAGAGAGGGGAGATGTCTGGAGGATTTATGTCCCGATGGAGTCTGGAGAAATGGAACGATGTACTTTGTCACCTTTCAATCCTACCCCATAAAACTGAATACTATAGTAAGAACCCCACATAATGAAATGCATTTGTTGTTCAGAGCCAGCGCCTTGAAAGAAATATCTTCCCTACTACATATTTAATGATTCTCAGAGGAAAAAAATGTGCACGGCAGGCCCATCTTATAAATATTTTATAGACACAGGACTTGAGGTGGGCTCTGCATCTTCTCGAAGTCATACAGGTCAGCATAGAGGAGCCAAGGCATAAGTATTCTGGACCGGGGCTCGTGCTGCCTCGGTGCAAGGAGAGGCAGAGTGGGAATCAGGATTACACCTCCTGGGACACTCGTCTGTGTCCTTCTCAATGGCAAGGTGCAGTCCAAATCCATAGCGAGTCCCAGGGAGCTGAAGGAAGGGCTTCCCAGACCCCAGGGTAGCCAGATCCACCCCATGTGCTAGTGCTGTTTCAACCCATGTGCATTGCATAGAATGTTCACAAGAGCTGCTCACTTCATGTTCCTCTGTGAAGAGAGTCTGTGTTAGAATTAGGGCATCAGGAACTTCAGAATTCATAATAAATAGACTCTACTGGCACTGCTGGCTCTTTTATTTATTTATTTTTTTGGGTAGTCCCGGGGCTTGTACTCTGAGCCTGGGTACTTTTGCTGAGGTCTTAGCTCAAGGTGAGCACTCTAACACTTGAGGTACAATATCACTTCTGGTTTTCTGGTGGTTGATTGGAGAGAAGTATCTCTAGACTTTCCTGCCTGGGCTGGATTTGAACCACAATCCTTAGTTCCAAGCCTCCTGAGTAGCTAGGAGTACAAGCATGAGCCACTGGTCCCTAGCTTAGTTTATTTTTAAAAATAATTTTGTGGGAAGGCAATTTTCATAAAACCATCTTACATTTCTCTTAAAAGGGAAATAGTAAACATTATCCACAGACCAGTAGCTTCATCTCAGGCAGTTGACTTAGACCAACTCATTGAGATGAAAAAGAGAGGTACAGACTTATGACAGACAGGTAGATAAGGAGGAGAAGGAGGAATAGTGGAAGGAGAGAAGAAGAGAGGTAAAGAAGAAAGAAGAGAAGGAAGGACATAAGGAGAAGGAGATGAGAGGGAAAGAAGAAGGAAGAGAGGAGGGAAGAAGTAATGAAAGGAATAAAAGAAAAAAATGGGTAAGTAAAGGTAGGCAGTGGTGGTTCAGTCTATAATCTTAGCTACTCAGGAGGCTGAGATCTGAGGGTTATGGTTCAAAGCCAGTCTGTGCAGGAAAGTCTATGGGATTTATATCCAACGAACAACTCAGAAAAGGCTGGAAATGGCACTGTGGCTCAAAGTGGTACATTAGTAGCTTTGAGCAAAAAGAGTTCACGGGGGCTGAGAATGTGGCTTACTGGTAGAGTGCTTGCCTAGCATGCATGAAGCCCTGAGTTCAATTCCTCAGCACCACATAAAACAGGAAAAGCCAGAAGTGGTGCTGTGGTTCAAGTGATAGAGTGCCAGCCTTGAGCCAAAGAGGCTCTATAACACTGTCCAGGCCTTGAGTTCAAGACCCAGGAAGGGTAAAAAAGAACAATTACTATGATATCAATTCTCTTAACAAAATTCTAAAGGCTATAGACATAGCTACTGTGTAGGTGATGCCTAGACCTACTCAACTTGTATAACTGAAATTTTCTATCCGTCTTTCAAATCCTTCCCTCCCAGGATCCTGTAACCATTCCCTTTTCTATTTCCTTAATACTTCAGTGTCTTTCTGGAAAACATTCCTCATAGGAGTAGAATTGTGCAATTTCATTTTCAGATTTCTCAGTACCTAATGAGGAGATTTTGAAAAGGCAAAGATGTGATACAAGTCAGGTAACGTTTTTATGGTATATCCACATCCGTGGGTTGGTGAGCACACCCTCGGGGCTGATGAAAGAGTTGATTCAGTTTCCTGCATTGACACCTCTTATGTAACCTTAGCAAGATTCTTTAAGAGGTTGTGGCTGTTTTGATCTAAAATAATTTGACCATTAAAGTGCCTTCTTAGGTTTAAATAATTACCATTATAATTGTACACGAAAGTACAGAATCTCACAGATTGGCAATGTCTTCTCCTTACTTACCGGAAGGATTTTCACTGCCTCTCGATCAGGTGTATGGGTGGACTTGGGGGGTAGTCTGGACGAGCCCCCAATGTTTTGCTCGTGTTCAGGACTCCCGAAAAGAACAACAGAGACCAAGACCGATGTAAACTGTAAAGAGGCATTTATTGAGAGCTAGCTTGCACCCCCACTGATGACACTCAGAGGTCCGGAGTCACAATCTAGCAGTCTTTTTATATCATAAAACAAACAAGTTTTAAGCAATCTCGAGAAACTTCCACACAGTCAGGCATATGTTTAACAATACATCACACTAAGCAAGCAGAGGGAAATAGGCTAAACTTATCTATAGTTAACTTTTTTAGCAGAGGTGGGGCATAGTTAACTCTGTTAGCAAAGGGCTATAGTTAAACTTTGTTAGCAGAGGGCTAAACCACATTCCTACAGTTAAACTTCAATCTCTGTTTATATCTAACACATACATCCTCCGTTTGAGACATTCAGTAGTTTTTCTCAAAAAATGTTGTGCAGGTTTTCTGTGTAACTTCCTGATTTATGGGAGAGCCAGCTTATATTTTTAAGATGGAGTCACTTAGGCCTTTTCACTCTTGCCCTCTATTTATCTTTTATAACTCGGCACCCTGCTTTCTTCTTCTCTTCACGGACATCTTCCACACACATTGCTCATGTCCTACTAGGATCCGCTCTGTATTTCCGTTCATTAACCAAAGTTAACAGCTCCTCCGTGGCTCTTTTCGGGGCAGTGGGGTGCTGGCGGCAGGTGTTACTTTGTATTCTGGGCCTCGAGCCTTCTGGGAAGGCTTCTACACATTCGTTTTTCTACTAGTTCCCTTTTACCTACTCATGGAGTTCTTGCACCCCTTTTATGTGGCAGAGTCTCCACCCCACCTCTTACTCTTGGCTTCCTGGGTTCTAAAGGAGAGGGGAGGTACCTGTGTACCGGGGTGTGCATGGACCCCTGAGGTATGATGCTCAGAGTTGAATTCTGCACCTAGGGAGGGCTCCTCACAAGGAACTTCTGTGATCATGTCACCCGCTTACCTTATGGTATTAAGGCCACAGCGAAGAGAAGAACAGAAAACAGTGGGTGGAACCTCATGGTTGAAGGCCCAGAGGCAGTGGCCACTGACCCTTGAGAGTCTCCTGGGCTTTTATTCCCTGGGAGAGGCTGCACCTCCTCTGGGGCAGTGAAGCTTATAGCACAATAGGGCAAAGCTGCCTCTGCTGGAATGCTACTGAGCTCTAGAGCCCTGAAACCAGGTGAGCAATTAGCCGAATTACAAGAAAGCAGTGGGTACTCATTTCCTCTTTCTCTGAACTGTGGATTTCACCAAGGGTCAGGACTAGTCGCCACTTTTCTTTGTTGTAAAACTTATAAGTGTAATTTCATCAGGGTCTGTCTTGGGCACGTTCCTTTTTTTTTTTTTTTTGTTTTTTGGTGTGGAGAGAGGTTGGTGCTGGTCCTGGGTCTTGAACTCAAGACCTGGTCACTATCCCTAAGCTTTTGTGCTTAATTAAGGCTAGCACTCTACCACTCAAGCCAAAGCTCCACTTCCAGCTTTGGGGTAATTTATTAGCGATAGGAGTCTCAAGGACTCTTCTGCAGAGGCTGGCTTTGAACCATGATCCTTGGATCTCAGCCTGTACAGCTAGTATTACAGGTGTGAGCTACCTGGCAGCTGGCGCTCTTCCAGTTGTTTTTTTTTTTTCTTCTTTATTTGTTTTTTGCCAGTCCTGGGCCTCAGACTCAAGGCCTGAGCACTGTCCCAGGCTTCTTTTTGCTCAAGGCTAACACTCTGCCACTTGAGTCTCAGCACCACCTCTGGCTTTTTCTATCTATGTGGTACTGGGGAATCAAACCCAGGGCTTCATGTATAGTAGGCAAGCATTCTGGCCACTAGGCTGTATTCCCACTCTCACTCTTCCAGTGTTTTGAGATGTGTAATGTACTGTTGTTTACTACGTACTTTTGTGAATTATAACGTTAGAACTACTTTTCTCCCTATAACTGTGTTTTTCGGTTGTTGTTATTTGTTTGTTGGTCATGGGGTTTGAACTCTGGGCCTGAGCACTGTCACTCAGCTCTTCAGCCCAAGGGTCTCATTCTTCCACTTGAGCCACAGCACCACTTCCGGTTTTCTGGTGGTTAATTGGAGAGAAGTGTCTCTGGGACTTTCCTGACTTTGTACCACGATCCTCGGATCTCAGCCTCCTGAGTACCTAGGATTACAGGTGTTAGCCACCACCTGCAGACAGCTGTCACTCTTCCTAGCCTCTAGTGACCACTACTGCACACGAATTCTGTCATCAAATTTTTTAGCTTTCACCAGTGACTGGGCACATAACCACATTCATCTTTCCATACCTAGTTCTTTTCACTTGACATGTTCTCAAGTCCTGTATATGCTCTCTCAAAGGAGAACAGGGTTTAGAAAACTATACAAGGCACCATGGTAAAAGATTTGTCAGTTTGCTAAAGTATGTAGCTACTTCATTAAAGGAACCTAACCTAGGGAGTGAACTCATGTAGTATTGTTTCCTTGTGATTGGTTTATTTTACTGAATGGTATAGTCTCCAGTTACATTCATATTCTTGAGAAACAATGACTGGATTCATATTCCACTATTGCTGAATAAAGGAAGTAAGCCACAGAGCTTCCAGAAAGGCTCAGTCCTGCTGATTGAGGTACCCTGAGATCCATGGCAAGCTTCTGGTTTTGGTGGTACTTGGATTTGAACTCAGTGCCTTACACTTGCTAGAAAAGCACTCCTACCACACCTGCCACACTTACTTCTTTTTTGTCTTACTTTTCAGCTAAGTCTTTAAGTTCAGACTGGCCTTCAGATGTGATCTTCCTATCTATGCCTTCTCTGTAGTTGGGAATTCAGATACATATTAATATGCCAATCTTATTTGTTGAAACAGAATCTTATTCACTTTTTGCAGGGAGAGGGAAAAGGAGAGGGAATAGGAGCTGAGATGGCCTTGAACCCCTTTTGTCCCAATCTCTGCTTCCTAAGTAGCCAGGAGAGGCCTGAGACACCATTTCTGGCCTCTGTGCTAAGCTTCTAACCCTTCAACGTGGCAGAAGACAACTCCTGATTGCTTAAGTTGGCTAAGGTTGTGGCAATTTCTCACAGCCGGTCACAGAAAAGCAATGCAGTGGTTTATACAATGGGAGGAAATGCTCAGTAATGGGGAATGGCTACTAATGCTCCAGGCCAATGTCAGACATGGATTTTGACCAAGCACTGTTGTGTTCAGGACCCGGATTTGTGGTAATGGCTGACATCTAGGTTTTCATTTGGCCTTGGTCAGAGAGGGAAATCCTGCTGGACTGCAGGGAAAAGGTGCATGTCTCCTCCCGTGATTGGTGGAGGGCTTCCTTGTGGCACACACCCAGCAGGTGTGTGAGAGGGGTGAAAGCACCTTCCCCTCCCCACCTGGGTCCAAACCCCACCCAGCGGAAGGATGTAATGGGCTGGGAGCTAACCAGCGATGGAGGGTAATACGTATAAGTTGAGTTTTACAATAGGTTTTTGTTTATCTTTTTTATTTCTTATTGAGGAATCAAAGTATATCGGTGAGAAAAAGAAAGATGGGGCAGAGGAGGGAGAAAAAACATTTAAACCAACTAGAGGCCTCATTGACTCCTGTGGGTTCGTGTTCTAGATCCAAGGATGCTTGCCCAGGGGCAGGCAGCAGAATCTGTTGTCTAAACATCGTCCCACCTACACCTTCATTCAATGCAGTATCTTTGGCAGGAGCCATTGGGTCGCTCACAGATATCCTAGAGCTTGCCTCTGACTGCACAGCAAGAGGGGCATGGTAACCATTCATCAGTCTTACTGTATTTTACCTTTCTATGTGGGGATGGGGACAGTGTTTGGAAACAGCTTTGTATGGATGCTTGTTGTTACTTGATTTCTTATACCAATGCTTTAAAAACTTGGGAAATTTTTCTTGAAAAGAACCCAGCATTGCTGGATATTTCTAAGTAATAACAGATGGAGTATAGTGTCCATCTAAGCAATAACAGATGGAGTAGAGTGTCCATCAGACCTGCCTGAGTTCTCAGGATGCATGTTACATTTATTTTGTTTTGTTTTTGTTTTTTGCCTGTCCTGGGACTCAGCCTGAGCACTGTCTCTGGCTTCATTTTGCTCAAGGCTAGCACTCTGCCACTTGAGCCACAATACCACTTCTGGCCATTTTCTATATATGTCGTGCTTGGGTATCAAACCCAGGGCCTCTTGTATATGAAGCAAGCACTCTTGCCATTAGTCCATATTCCCAGCCTGTTACTTTGTATTCATTTTCCTTACATTACATTCTATTCATTTTCCTCACTCCCTACTCTCTCCTCAGACAGATACTAGTTCTACATTTTATCACTGCTTTTTCATGGA
This sequence comes from Perognathus longimembris pacificus, assembly GCF_023159225.1. NCBI lineage: Eukaryota > Metazoa > Chordata > Mammalia > Rodentia > Heteromyidae > Perognathus > Perognathus longimembris. The sequence continues at coordinate 49,004,786 of NC_063178.1, read as the reverse complement.
GTAGAATGTTTTCAGAGAAGGGAAATACATTTCACCCTCCCTCCCCTCTTATATGAGAGATCATCATATATCTTTAAGATGTGTATATGTATAATACATCTGTAACAGCTATATTGTTCAAAAGTGGAACTGAAATACAATGTTAAAGGACAATGCACTTCAAAGAAATGGGCAGAGAGTGTATTTTCCTGAGGGGAGGAAACCATATTCCTCCATATTCAAACGAGATCAGGCGCGTTCAGGGTGGTATGGCCGTATATATATTCCTCCATATTCAATGTGTAAATATGTTTGTGTTGGTGCTTGATATTACCTGCTGTTTCATCCCCCCTGGTAATGTGTAAGTGTGTGTGTGCGTGCATGTGTGTGTGTATCTCACAATCACTTTCAAGCCTTGGAATATGGCAAGAATTCATTAAATGACTGTGGAACAATTGCTACAATACTGGAGATTTCAATCCTGCAGCCTGTTAGTGAGAAAATTTCCTGTTAGTCTGTGTTCCCATGTCTTCTGCTATCTTACTCTGGCCGAAGGAATTGAGTCCTTCAATCACAGGACTTTGTGAAAATATCCTATCATTACTCATTGCAACAGTTCAGGTTATGTAGGGAACATTTCTTCTTGTTGGGAGTTATTTGGGAGTGAGCCTTTTCCTTTATATATTGCAGACAAACTATCACTTATAGACATCTGCTGTTGAAGCAAAGTTGAGTGTTCCAACAACCATCATAGGCTACCTCTTCTCTCCACAGAACTGAGAGTGAGGTCCTGAAGCAAGGTCCCCTAAGGTCACCTTGTCAGTGACAAGGCCAGGGCTGTAGCTTGCATTCTCAGCTTTATTCTAGTTCCTTCTCTTACAACTTTCCCTGTTCTCCTCTGCACACTCCCAGGCTTTCCTGTGATGTCATTAAGATCCTGTGATCCTCTCCACTGGCCTTTGCAGTGTCTTCCCGTTCCTGCCGTCCCACACTGGGCTTGCCAGTCATGTTCTGCCTCTGTTCTTCCCTCGCATGTTTAGCAGGAGTGGAAGCTCAGTAAGTGCTCAGGAGGCACACGGGCCACAAGGGGTGCACAGAGGGGACTGGGCTGCACTGTGAACAAGAAAGGACCATGCAGGAGGAGGTTACCACCATGAGGTGCTCCCCAGCAACCATTTCTGTGCTGATGATGACAAAGCTGGTTTCTTGCTTTGCTTTTTTTTTTAATTGAAATAGCTCTACATCATCTTGAGAAATGTTTACCTTCCCGTCAAAGAACAGAAAGCACAGGTGAGGTGATTCTTTGCATGTTCCCTGAGATTCTAAAACGGAGGCGTACGTTCTTCACAGTGCACAGAGCAGCTTGACACGTGCTCTGGGAAAGTATATCCAGAACAGCAAAACTCATGTGACCTAACAGAAATGTACTTTTCACATGTGCAAACACACACACACACACACACACGTGTGCACACACATTCTTTAATCTACAGATAAAATCCACAGACACTCTTAGTGTTCAAAATAATCAACATGATTGTTCCTATGAAGTCTATACCTAAAAGACCTCTCTATAAGAAAGCAGGGACTCGACCACTTAACCGGCTTTGTCATCTTCTCACCGGTATCTGGAGCCATGAGAATCTCTTCCTTCATTGTTATAGGCCTTGTTCTTCTTGTGCAACTCTTTCCAGGTAAGAAAGATGTCCTTAGAGAAATAAGGCTGGAAATCCATCTAGAATCTGTATTTCAAGAATGTATAAAAAAATCATAACTGGTTTTAACAAAATAGGTCACAGTCAAGCCAGTTGCCAGATTTTGTATTCTGGGTAAGAACAAAAACAGTAAGGTTGCACCCATTGTTTCCCATTTGGGTAACCTTTGACTGGAAGGGAATCTTTAAAACGAGATAAACTAACCCCATCTGTTAGTTTAGGGAAGTAAATGTTTTAGAGCATAGATTTAAGTGTACAGGTTTATGATGAACTATCTTTCCACTTTGTAGCAGTGCACACCAATCACTTATCCTTAAATTAATGTTAGGCAAAATAAAGAGACAGAAATAAAATCCAGAGCTGGGAATATGGCCTAGGGCCAAGAATGCTGCCTCCTATATGTGAAGCCCTGGGCTCGATTCCTCAGCACCACATACATAGAAAAGTCCAGAAGTGGCTCTGTGGTTCAAGTTGTACAGTGCTAGCCTTGAGCAAAAATAAGCCAGGGACAATGCTCAGGCCCTGAGTCCAAGCCCCAGGACTGGCAAAAAAAATGCAGACACAGAAACAAAATTCAAGTCTTTGCCTCTAATTGCTTCAAGTTAAATATACTATTGTTTATGCTGGTGAGAGAAAAATGGATTCTAAGAGAAAACACATTCAGTAAGTTGGGTTTTTTTTTTGTTTTGTATTGTTTTGTTTTTGGCCAGTCCTGAGCACTCAGGGCCTGAGCACTGTTCCTGGCTTCTTTTTCTCAAGGCTAGTACTCTGCCACTTGAGCCACAGAGCCACTTCTGGCCGATTTCTGTATATGTGATGCTGGGGAATTAAACCCAGGGCCTCGTGTATATGAGGCAAGCACTCTTGCCACTAGGCCATATCCCCAGCCACATTCAGTAAGTTTTAAAGGTATGAATATTTAAAATGATACACCAATTCTCTAATGCAGCATAAATTTCATAGGAGATACAAAGCATAAAGAAAAGCGACAGAAATGGGAGTTTGGTTCTACCTATGAGTTCCAGAAAGTTGTCCTGAAGAGTGGTATTCACAGTGACCTTTTGAAAGCAAGGTCAAATCACCAAAGATCAGCTAGGGATGGGTGTCTGCATGCTTGAAGCCCTCGCTTATAACATCAGGGACTAAATATCTGTCTATAGTCTCTTTCCACAGATGGTAGACAGTGGGTTAAGGTAAGAGGAAGAAATTTGGGGCTGACTTCTCCACCTGTTCCTTACAGGACTACAGATTATGTGGAGAAGTAGATGTTGAATCACAATCTTTCTTCAAAACTGAGCAATGTGTTTGATAAGAACCCAGTAAGAACCACCACTGGACCACTCCTAATGGTCGCGCATGGCTGTTTTGTAGGGTGCTTGACAGGCTGGCTCAGAAGATGTAGGCCATGACGTTGCAAAACAGCATGGGGAAGACTAGCATGTATTTATTTTTGCTTTGTGTATAAAACTCCACAAACACAGGGCAATGTGCCTGATCTTTCCTTTATCTGCCTGTAATATAAACTGCACAGAATTACATTTTCTCTATATCAGACACTAAATTTGGAATTCTTTTTGTCCATCGTGGGGCTTGAACTCTGGGCCTGGGTGCTGCCCCCGAACTCTTCAGCTCAGGGCTAGTTCTCTACCACTTGAGCCACAGACCCTCTTCATGCTTTTTTTGAGTAGATTATTGGAGATAAGAGTCTCACAGACTTTCCTGCCTCCGCTGGCTTTGAACCATGGTCCTTAGATCTCAGCCTCCCGAGTACCTAGGATTACAGTGGTGAGCTACCAGCACCTGGCTTGGAAATATTTTTTGGAACACATTGTTTATTCAAGTTAGAAAGTATGTAGCTGGTGTAATCTTAAGAAATATTCTATTAGTATAACATAACCAAAATTATACCTGCATCCTGAGTAGCTATGATTACAGGCATGAACCACTGGTGCTCAGCTCAATAATGAATTTTTTAAAAATTAAACGCGAATCTCTAAGTAGTTGTACAAAGCATTTCAATTCAGTTTATGAGTACCTATCAGTTTATGAGTACAACACACCACTATATTTATTATTATTATTACTATTATATTAAGTTGATGTACAAATGGGTTAAAACCCACACCCTAGGTTATGAGTACAATGTAAGATTGATAAATGTCAACCTTTTTCTTTGCAAAACCCCATCACCTCAATTTTTCCAATTCAATTTTCACACATTCACATGAACTATTATGACTGCATTTGCCCACCCTTCTTCCTCTCTTCGTGTGTCTAACCCCTTCCCTTGACATCAACATTCCACCCTTGTCACTCTATTCAGTTGTTCATAGAAGTTACACCATTGGAATCCTCTCCTGAACAGACTACACTTTCGTTTATGCTTTTGTGCAGGGTCGTTTTTTCCTTGGAAACAGATATTGTCCCAAGACCCATGACAGTGTGGGGCCAGGGTCAATGATTTACTAGTGTAATGTTTTCCTAGGTGGGAAAAACAGAAGTCTGGTGGGTTTAGTTGTGGTTGATGTTCTTGTTGTTGTTTTACCAGATCCTCCCATTTTCTTTCCTTTCATTACTTTTTTGGTACCAGTCCTGAGGCTTGAGTTCAAAGCCTGTGTTCAGCAAGATTTCTCCACATTTCTTGCAAGAAAACATGAATTGGTACATAATTAAAGCATGGTATATAATTAAAATCTGAGTTGGTATATACTTAAATATGGGGAACTTGATCTTCTACATACTGTGTGCCATTGTAGATTGGCCCACTGTGCCATACAATAGTAGCACCTTCTCATTTGCAAACTAAGACCTCATGGCTTTACAATGTCTCCCCTGCTTTAATGTCCACTGTGCTTGGATCTGGATTCCAAGTTGAGTGGATGGTTTCTCTGAAGCACAGGGAGCTCACACAATGTCTTGTCCTTAAGATGGCCCATTTTATTTTACAGCGATGAAGCCTTTTGCTAGAAATTGTTGCCACACTGTGCATTCTAAATTTCTGTTCCAGTTCTGACAATGGCAAATGCAAAAAGAAAATAGAGGCTCCATTTAGCCTTCAGGTCCAGTACTCATCATCCTTGACTTAGCAGCATATCCAAAGCTTTGAAATAAGTAGTGTGGCTTTTTTCCTTATTTCTGCCTTCCTTGTAGTGCCGCAGTCTTCACTTTATTCAAAAGGAGTCCTGGATTCCAGTTTGGCCCTTGCCAAGCCCCACCACCTTCCCAGGCCACCTCCCCATTTCATCTCATTCCCCTTGCCTGCCTCACACCAGGGGAAAAAAGAAAATACTTCCAGTGTTGTTTGTTATAAGATTCTTACACAATATATATATATATATATATATATATATATATATATATACCCTTGCAATAATATAAAATATCAGTCCAATTAAAAAAATGATCCCTGCTGTCATCGCAGTGCTGACCACCAGGAGGGTTGAGCTCAGAACTGTTGTGCACCCTCAATATCGCACATTAAAGTACAATCACTTGTGTGGATTTCATCTCCATTGGTGTGTCATCGCATGATGGCTCAGGCTTGTCATCCTATATAGTGAACAGACTGAGATCTGGAGAATAACAGCTCAAAAGCAGCCTAGGCAAGAAAGTCCAGGAGACTCTGTCTCCAAGATAACCAGCTAAAGGCCAAGCCAGAGGCATTTTTCAAGAGTTAGAGCACCAAGGCAAGCTGAGTCAGTGCAAGACATTCAGTTTCAATACCAGGACTAGAATAAGAAGGATGTAAGGGGAAGCATTCTTCAGAAAACTTTAAGGCTAAACCAGGTTGACACCCAGACTGAGTGCCACTGTCAGAGTTGGATGCACAACCTGCCAGTCACTTGGTACCTTGCCTGTAAGTCAGTCCTTCATTCAGCATGGTGACAACACAACCTGTAGCTACTGTGATACTTTGAAGAGGAACTCTTCATTTTTCTCATGCTCTGCTCTTTAATTATGCAGCCACACGTGGCACATGTCCCAAATGGGCATCCTGCGTGGAAGCTCTGCACTTTCTATCTTCTGGGCTGGAGGACAGGGAGTTCATCTCTGCTTTAGTTACTTGGTAGAGTCTTTCTTTTTGTGTAATTCTCTATATTCTCTATGCTTTATCATGGGGATTAAACTCAGGGCTGAGAACTTTCCCTGAGCTTCCTGGATCAAGGATACTGCTGTACCACTTGAATATTAGCTCCACTTGCAGCATTTTGAGGGTTAGTTGGAAATAACAGTCTCATGGACTTTCCTGACCTGACTTTGAACCATGATGTTCAGATCTCAGCCTCCTGAGTAATTAGCATTACAGCTGTGAGCCACCAGGGCCTGGTCATGCTTTTTTTTAGTTTTTTTAGTTTTTCTTCTTTATGTGTTTTTCTGTGAATAATAAAAATATTTCTGGAAAAAGAAAAACAAGAAGGGAGTTAAAAGGCAAGGAGTAAATCCCATAAACCCATCAGTGTCAAACCTTCATAAATGTGGGAAATGCACTCCCACCAATAATCCATCATTTTAGGAAAGATGGAAGGGTGTCTCTGTGCAATCTTTACAATTGGTATCAAGAAAAATGTATTTTTTAGATACAACAAAGATGATTCCTTATTAGTTGGTCAAAAAAACCAAATATATAAAGGGTGTTATCTGAGTATTTACTCTTATCTAAATTACCATGAAAAATGTAGCTCTCAATTGTTATACCTGCTTTCCTTGGGAGGAAGGTTTGCTCACCCACAGGTGATTAATACACTCATTTCATCAACTGACTTCACGACAGCACCAATATGGTGAAAGTCCCTGCTAAAACTAATGAGGCTGTAGAGTGACCCATATATCCATGCCTAATAAAGGGAGTCCACATTTAGGCAGGTATTTGGGGTTTGTGACAACATCAGCAAAGCCAGAGGATCAGCTCAAATACTTCAAACTCCATGAAGGAAGGAAGAATGGTGAATTTGGGATGAGAAGATAACTAGTGGAAAATAATCAAATTAATAGTTTGTCAATTTCTCAGTCTGCTAAGGAATATGTTCCATGAAGCCCTTAAGTTCCTTTTCTCAGAGAAATTATTTTTGTTAGACCTCTAATGGCTTAATTACTAGAATATGGATATTAGGTGCCTTTGACAGAGTTCTTTTATTTTTTCCCCTGACAGTCCTGGGGCTTGAACTCAAGGCCTGGATAGATGCTGTCCCTGAGTGTCTTTTGCCCAAGGCTAGCACTCTACCACTCGAACCACAGGACCACTTGTGGCTTTTTATGTTTATGTGGTGCTTGAGGAATCAAACCTAGGGTTTCATGCATGCTAGGCGAGCGCTCTACTGCTAAGCCACAATCCCCGCCTAACAGAGTTGTTTAGGAGGTCATTCTGTTGAAAGCAACTGATTGTTCTTCTTACTATGAGAGACTCTTCTCACCTGGTCAATTCAAGAGCTAGCTTTACAAATGGACCATGGACTGCTGGTAGAGATTAATCCTTAGTTTTCTAGTCAAGATTATAGTTGAGCTGGAGTCAGAGGAGGAGAAGCAGCAAATTCAGTTTGACTGTCTGCTTTCAGGAAAGAATATAATTTTTCTATCAACTCTGCCATTTCTAAGGAAACTGAGAAATTCTTGCCTACTTAGTAAGCTGTGTCCCTGAGCTCCTTTTGCTGAAGACTAACATTTGACCCACAGCTGCACTTCCAAATTTCTAGAAGTTAGTTTTTTTTTTTAAAAAAACTATTATTATAATGGTGATGTACAGTCAGGTTATAGTGAGGTAAGGAGGATGTTTCTTTTGGGACAACATCACCCCTTTCTTCACTCCCAGTTTTTCCCTCCTGTCTCTACCCACAAGTTGTGTGGCTCATCTTCAACATAGTGTCTAGTGAGTATCACTGCTGCATTTGTTTCCTCTTTGTCCCTTCATTTCTGAGAACCACTCACCCTTCCAAAGACAGCTAACTGAACAAAGAAGACAAAATGAAAAGAAAATCGAAACAACAACAAAAAGGAGTCTTGCTTCCATTTCATGGAGTTCATTTCAATATATATGTTTAACAAGAATCAAGTGCATTCATATCAGAAGGATATAAAAAAAGTTTTTTCTTTTTTCTCCTATAGAATTCACAGGTCATTAGGTATGGTTAGGCCGAGTTTTTGAGTTCAGGTTAGGGTTAATGTTAGGGAAGGGTAAGCTTTAGGGTAGAAATGACTTCTGTAGCAACAACCAGAAGCAAAATACATGTGAAATTTAAAAGAAACTACAGTACTTTACTTTCTGTTACAATTTGGCATCTTAGAGGGTTTTTTTTGCATATGGTTAAGGTTATCTCTACGTAGGCCTGTATCATTCTCTAAATACTAAACATTTGTTGTTAGCCAACAGAACTCTTACACTTTCACTCAATTTGAAGTCTGGAATAATGTGAAGTTCACAATGTTGTAATGACTGGAATAATGCTTAATTACTGTTTCAGTGTCACTTCAACTTAATTGCTTGGTTTCAGTGAACACGGAATATCAGCCTATGATTGCTAATTCATTCAAAGTAGCCAGAACAGCTCTCTCACTTTAGGGGGTTGAGCAAGAGAAGTCCATAGTGTTTCCCTGTGTCATCTTATTGCAAAAAGCTGTATCAAACTGCTTTGGCGTGAATGGAGTCATGGTGGCTAACTTGGAATATCATCTTCTAAATTCTAAACAGTCTGTCTTCACTGAAAGAATGCTTTCAAGATCACTTAGTTTTGAACAATGTGAACCAATGGTATTTCACTGGCTTCAGGTTGTTTCTTTTGCCTATTATGCCTATGGAAACTAACTGGCAATATCAACTTCGAAACAGCAAATGGTTGATGTTAGA
>NC_063178.1:48874876-48995754 GCF_023159225.1 Perognathus longimembris pacificus | reverse complement strand
AAATGGATGGTAAAAGTAAAAAAGATACCCTTCAACATGATAAACAATCCAGGATTCTAGATAAGAGGACCACAAAGGCTCAATTGCTATGTGCATGAGATAAAGAAGTCTTATTCATGAAGAGAGTACCAGATTCCTTTTGGAAGGAACAGCCTTAACCTACATATAGACAAGGCACATATTCTGAAAGGAGAAACTCTAGCCACACAGGATTATCTGGGAAGGAGCTGGTTGTCCCTACACATTACATCAAATAAGCATGTAATGGCATTGTTCCAGTCACTGAGCATAAACAAATGCACACACACATACACACACACAAACTAGGCTAGGGCTCTCTATATGTATGCATATATATATATATATATATACATACATATATATACATATATATGTTATTACAAAAAAACACACAACACACACATATACATATATATAGAGAGAGAAAGAGAGATATATGTGTGTGTATATATATATATATATATATACACACGCATAGGTGTATGTATATTTATATATGGTTGGGAAAGTAGAAAGCCATGTGGTTCAGGCAGAAAATAGTTTATTTGGGAGGGCCAAACTTCTGAGCTCTATTCTAGAGTAGGGCCTAGCACACAGATGCCTAACTACTCATGGAGAGATATTCCTTAAGGGACGGAAAGAAGGAGGCATGACTGAAGTGAATGAGGGAGTGACCTCAGAGGAGGAGGAAGTGATCTCAGAGCCTAGAGGATCTCCACTGTCATGCAGGTAGGTGGTGACCTGTTACCTTGGCTACAGATACTGGTGGAAGACCAGGTGCAGTCTTGAATGTAGAGGGAACAAAGCGGATCGGGTCTATGTATGGTAAAAGATGAAGAGTATACAAACTAAAGGAACAATATACCTGGCACACATACACACGTATATATACATACATATGTATATATTAATGCATATGTACATCTTTTTACTATATATACTATAGCTAATAGGTAGACTGATAGAACACACACACACACACACACACACACACACACACACACACACACACAGAACCAAATGGAAATAATCCTGTCCTCTGATAATTTTTGACAAGGCCAGTGTGCCTTGTACCTCTCTACATTTCCATCTCAATTCAGCATTTGGCCTAGCGATTTTAGAAGTTATTGGAGTGATTTTCTTACAATTATTTCCTTGATTTTTTTTTTTTTGGAGACAGGGAGAATGAGGAGGAAAACACCTAATTATCTTCCTTTGGAATTGTACTCATGTTCTGAGGAGCCAGGTACAGTTACTTCCTTTTCTAAGCTAAAGAAGAGTCACTGCTTTCCATCCTCACTTGGTCGACTTTGAAATGTTTGAACTCGTTGTCATTTTCCTTTGTGATCTCTTCCAGATTGTGTTCTTCCTTGGTTGCGAGGCTCTGCATTCTCTTCTCTATTCTAATGGGAGAATCAGCTATTTCCAAATACAGGGCTGAAAGGCATAGTCTGGCTTTTCCCCCTATATATAGTTCACCAAAATGCTTTGTGATTTATCCTCAAAATACTTCTTTAAAGCATCTGAGTAGATGTTACCATGTAATGTGGGGCTGTATATCATAAACCAAAAGAGGTCATTTATAAGAAGGAAGTGTAAATCAGATGTTGTGATTTAAGAGATCCATAAAATGAGAAGTTTGAGGTGACCTAGTAGCAAAATAATCATGAGACATTAAGATTGTCAAGTACAGCATGGAATTATATTTTGTGCTTTTACATTGAACAAATAACATTTTTTATTTTACACAGTGCCATGGTAATATGTGTACAAGAGATTTGAGATACTGTGTAAAGTCTCCACTAGAGCAATATTCAAAAAACAATTTCATCAAAATCTCTACATTTCCTTAATTTATTCCAATTCACCAACATAAATGCAATTTAAGTTGAAATAATGAAAAACAAAATTCCCCCCAAAAGTTGAATAAAATATATAGAAAACTCCCCCATCTCTGAGTCATTAATTGCTTAGGAAATAAAAATAAAACAAGAATATTCTACTCATTGATTAAAGAAATATTGTATTTATACAAAGTTTAAAAAGCTTTACTCAAACTCATACAATACTGGCAGTTCACTGAGACTTAAAATTTAACAAAAGAAAAACTGTGCTATTGAAAGTGCAGACTTTGGACAGCTCTCTGTCACCTAGCAAAAAGAGTGTGATATTCTACTGGAACTAAATTAAAAAGTATGGATGATCTATCATATTTAGCAGCACTTTGAGGAAGCACAAAATCTTCTGGGGAGTGGATAAAAACAGGAATAAATAGCTAGGCACCCAGTGACTCATGCCTCTAATCTTATCTTCTCTCTGGAGACTGAGATCTGAGGATTTTGGTTCAAAGACAGAATGGTCATAATAGGCTGTGAGACTGTTATCTCCAGTCAATCACCAAGAAGTCTGAAGTAGATGTGTGGCTCCAGTAGTAGAGTATTAGCCATGAGCAAATTTTTAAAAACAGCTCAGGGACAATAAACAGGCCCTGAGATCAAGCTCCAAGATTGACACTAAAACATTAAAGGATGAGCCCTATACTCTGTCTCTAGGCATTCCAACAGAGTGAGACCAATGGAAGACATTCTTAGGAGAGGAACACAATGGCACAATAGCTATGTGCATCCTATCATACAAAATGCTATTTACTGTAACGAATTCAAGTAAAGGAAAACACAGGTTTTTTTTTCATGGTTGTTATTTTTGTTTTCATTCCCTTTGTTCTTGTTGTTCATTTACTGTCTTTAGGAGTGTAAGTGGGGACACAGAAATGGAGGTACCAAGGGTAAACAAATGAAGTAGTGGTACTCACTGGACACTGTGTTGAAAAGGAAGGATAAAAATTGTGGGTGGGGATGGGAAGGAAAAAGTGGGACAGAGAGATGCATGGGGTGACATTGTCCAAAAAGATATGTAATATATCTATGATGTTTGTAATTGTAATTCCTTTGTACATCACCTTTACAATAATAAGAAAACAATGCAATAAAAGAAAATGAAAGAAATAACATCTGGCTAGTAAAAACAAAACTCCTAAACATTTATTGTTAACAATCTGGCTTCTGTGCATACCCAGAGTAACACTACATTGTATCCCATTTCCCTCTATCTCCAACATCTCTGTCTGTCCCGCTCTCCTACTCCACTCTCTCCACTTTTTCATTCCCCTCCCCCATCTCCTTTTCTCTCTGCTGTTCTTTTTCCCTTTTTCCCCTCATTTTAGTCACAGTAAAACTACTATCAATAATCATCACCAGGGATTTTATCCTTTGAGATGAAGGGCCTCCTCGTTCCACTCTGTGATTTCTTGAGGCTATCTTGGTAATATCCTGCTGCTAACCCTTCTGGGTGCCTGAGCATCCTTCTGGGATAGATGTAGCAGAAGAAGAGAATTTAGCAGTTTTATGTGTCATTATGTGTACACTTAGCCCTTTGCTTAGGACATAGCTCAAAAGATACCAAGACCTGGAATAAAGATTAAGTACATATTAACTAGAAGGAATGAAAAATATATAAGAAAAAATGTAAGCAATATACCCTTATTCATTGAAGTAACATTTCCATAATATAAACAACATAAGACTGTAAAATTACTACAGATTTAGTTCAAAAATTGTATATAGTAATCAAATATATGAGTTTAGTCTTACCATTTGCTTATTTTTACTTTAATGTCTTTTATCCATGAAGATGTACAGACAATTTCTGTCTGTACATGCAGCCCAGGAGCCCTGTACTGGAGGCCAAGATACAGAAGACCTCCACAGCCACCATGACCTTGCCCTTGGCACTGTGGTAGACAGGCAGGAAGGTGAGCCACACACTGCAGAACACCAGCATGCTGAAGGTCAGGAACTTGGCTTCATTAAAGGTGTCAGGCAGGTTCCTAGCCATGAAAGCCATAGTGACGCTGGCTAGGACCAGGGAGCCCAGATATCCCAAGACACAATAGAAAGCAGTGAGGGAGCCCTTGTTACACAGGATGATAAGGAGGCCATGTTCATAGTGTGTGTCTGTGTCAATGAAGGGAGGGGCGGTTCCCAGCCAGAGTCCACAGAAATTCACATGAATCAGAGTGCAGATGGGAATGATGAAGTTAGGAGACCCTGATACCAGCAGCCACCTCATCCTTCTCCCTGGAGAAGTGATCTTAAAGGCCAGAACCACAGTTACAGTTTTGGCCAAGACAGCAGAAACAGCTACAGTAAATGCAACTCCAAATGTGGTTTGCTGTAGAATGTAGGTGACTGTGTTGAGACGGCCAATAAAGAGCAAGGAAGAGAGGAAACAGAAGATGAGAAATGAGCAGGATGTAGCTGAGAGCCTGATTATTAGCCTTGACAATGGGGGTGTTGTCATGTTTCACAAAGACCCCAAGAAAAATTGCTATGAGTGTAGATAAACCAAGAGCCATACAGGCCAAGGCCATCCTCAAGGGCTTTCCTTAAGCCAGGAAATTTGCAGCTCTTAGGAGGGACTTGTTTCTCTCTGTGTTGGCATACAGGTGATCTGGACACTTTACACACTGTTACATATATACTGACGAAGACAAGTTAGCATTATTCCCTTTCACTACTTAAAAAGAAATAAGGAAATCCTTCCATAGAAAAATATTCTTACATCAAGGCAGTTTATGACAAACCAACAGCAAGCATAACTCTAAATGGTGTAAAAATAAAGCCATTCCCTTTAAAATCAGGAGCAAGGCAGGGATGTCCACTCTTTCCCCTGCTCTTCCACATAGTACTAGAATTCCTAGCCAGAGCAATCAGGCAAGAAGAAAATATAAAGGGGATCCAAACAGGAAAAGATAAAGTTAAACTTTCTCTCTTCGCAGATGACATGACCCTATACCTAAAGAATCCCAAAGACTCTACCCCCAAACTACTAGAGCTGATCCAAAACTTTGGCAAAGTTGCAGGATATAAAATAAAACCTTAAAAAAATAACGGCCTTTCTCTATGCTAACGACCCAATGACCGAGGCTGAAATCAGGAAAGCAACTCCTTTTGCAATAGCCCCCAAAAACATAAAATACTTAGGAATAACCTTAACCAAAGAAGTAAAAGACCTCTTTGATGAGAACTTTAAAAGCTTGAAAAATGAAATTAAATCAAAACTAAGGAAATGGAAAAACTTCCCATGCTCCTGGATTGGGAGGATTAACATAATCAAAATGGCAATATTGCCAAAGGCTATCTACAAATTCAATGCAATACCCATTAATATCCCAACACCATTTTTTAATGAAATAGAGGAAGCAATCCAGAAATTCATATGGAACAATAAAAGACCTAGAATAGCAAAAACAATCCTAAGCAGAAAGAACAGTGCTGGAGGAATTACAATACACAACTTCAAGCTGTACTATAAAGCTATAGTAATAAAAACAGCTTGGTATTGGCACCGGAACAGGCCTGAAGACCAATGGAACAGAATTGAAGACCCAGAAATGAACCCACAGGACTACGCCTACTTAATCTTTGATAAAGGAGCTAAAACAATAGTATGGAAGAAAGATAGCCTCTTTAACAAGTGGTGCTGGCAAAACTGGCTCAACACATGCAACAAACTAAAACTAGATCCTTATATATCACCCTGCACCAAAATCAATTCCAAATGGATTCAAGACCTCGAAATCAAAACAGACACCCTGAAAACACTAAAGGAAGGAGTGGAGAAACACTTGGGCTCCTTGAAACAGGGCGGAACTTCCTTAACAAAGACCCAGAAAGGCTACAAATCAAAGAAAGGTTAGACAAATGGGACTGCATCAAACTTCAGAGCTTCTGCACGGCAAAGGACATAGCTTGCAAGATAAACAGAAAGCCCACAGACTGGGAGAAGATCTTTAGCGGCCATTCAAAGGACAAAGGCCTCATATCTAAAATATATACAGAAATGAAAAAATTACCTTCTTCCAAAACAAAACCGCAAAGAACCAATAGCCCCCTCATCAAGTGGGCTAAAGACTTACAAAGAGACTTCTCTGATGAGGAACTAAGAATGGCCAAGAGACATATGAAAAAATTCTCTACATCACTGGCCATGAAAGAAATGCAAATCAAAACAACATTGAAATTCCATCTCATCCCGGTAAGTATGTCATATATCAAGAAAACTAACAATAACAATTGTTGGAGGGGATGTGGCAAAAGGGAACCCTACTTCCTTGTTGGTGGGAATGTAAACTGGTTCAGCCACTCTGGCCAGCAGTATGGAGATTCCTCAGAAGGCTAAATATAGAACACCCCTATGACCCAGCAGCCCCACTTTTGGGTATCTATCCAAAAGACCACAAACAAAATCACAGTAATGCCACCAGCACAACAATGTTCTTCGCAGCACAATTTGTCATAGCGAGAATCTGGAACCAACCCAGATGCCCCTCAGTAGATGAATGGATCAGGAAAATGTGGTACATATACACAATGGAATTTTATGCCTATATCAGAAAGAATGACATTGTCCCATTTGTAAGGAAATGGAATGAATTGGAAAAAAAATTATACTAAGTGAAGTGAGCCAGACCCAAAGAAACATGGACTCTATGGTCTCCCTTATTGGGAATAATTAGTACAGGTTTAGGCAAGTCATAGCAGAGCATCACAAGGCCCAATAGCTATACCCTTATGAACACATAAGATAATGCTAAGTGAAATGAACTCCATGTTATGGAAACAATTGTTATATCACAGTTGTAACTACTTTCAACGTCCCATGTGTATCTGTAGCTTCTATTATTGATGATGGTCTTGTATCACCTTCTTGTGGTTGTACCTACACTATCTCTAATTTTATCTTAGTATATTGGAAACCGTGTATACTGGTATTGGAAGTAGGAAATTGAAAGTGAATACCAAAATTGAGAGACACAGGGTAAAAAAAGACAAACAACTCCCAAAGCAATACTTGCAAAACTGTTTTGTGTAAGTGAACTGAACACCTCCGGGTGGGGGGGAAGGGAAAGGGGGAGGATGGAGGGGGGTATGAGGGACAAGGTAACAAACAGTACAAGAAATGTATCCAATACCTAACGTATGAAACTGTAACCTCTCTGTACATCAGTTTGATAATAAAAAATTGAAAAAAAAAGGGGGCAATGTTTAATTAAAATATGCTGTTAGATTAAGGAAAACAAGGGAGTGGCATTTGTAGTTGGTTTAATATAAGGTACAGTTTCAAGTAAGGGGATGGAGTGGGCAATATAAGCGCTATCTGTATACAAATTAAAGGGAGTATTAGGTAACTGAATAAACACCTGTAAAACAGCAAAAAGCTCAACCTTTTGTGCAGAGTGATAGGGGGATTGTAGGGAAGTGGTTAGGTTGTCAATAGTAAAGGCTGCTATTCCATTTGAGGTACCATAAGTAAACACAATGGAAGCACAGGAAAGAGGTTGACGAGAAGTTTGAGGGGGAAAACAAGGGATTGGTATTTTAAAAATTGGAGGAGTTTATCAGCAGCATAATGATTATCATAGATTCCTTGAAAGGAAATACAAGACACCATCCAAGCGTCATCATTTTGCATTAGCCACTGAATTTGAGTGGGAGAATATGGCAATATTATTTTATCAGGGTCTCTGCCAAACATTTTTCTGCTATGTTCTCTTCCAACTTTAATTAATTCCGCCACCCAGGTGGCATAAGGAGTGAGAACTTTAAGCGGGGAGGCAGGTAAATGTACCCAAAAGAGGGGTCCCTCTTGCCAGAAGACTCCAGTAGGTGTAAAGCTGGTGGCACAAATAATAAATTGGAGGGGTTTATTGTAAAAAATAAAAGTTACTTGTTGATTTGTGATGGCAGTTTCCACTATCTTTAAGGCCTCTTGAGTGGGGGCAGTTAGTGACCGACTAGAGGTTGGATTTGGGTCCCCTTTAAGGATGTCAAATAAAGGCTTAATTTCGCCAGTGGTTAGTTTAAGGTACGGCCGAAGCCAATTAATGTCTCCCAAAAGTTTTTGGAAATCATTTAAGGTCTTTAAGTAACCAGTTTTAACTTGAATTTTTTGTAAAAGAATCTTATTATGAAAGAGTTCAAAGCCCAAAGTCATGTAGAAAGGCTTTAACTGAATTTTGTCTGGCGCGATTTGAAGGCCAGCATCAGTGGAGGCTTTAGAAAGTTCTTGAGAGTAGTAAAGAAGCTGATCAAAATTAGGGCCTGCTAAGAGTATGTCATCCATATAATGAATTAAATATATGGAGGGCCATTTTTGTCTAAATGGATCTACAATTTCAGCCACGAATTTTTGGCATAGGGTGGGACTATTTGCCATCCCCTGGGGCAGCACCTTCCACTGAAACCTTGGCATATGGCCCTTAAAATTAGTCACAGGCAAACTAAATGCAAAATGCTTGCGGTCCTCAGGGTGCAGAGGAATTGTAAAAAAAAAAAAATCTTTTAGGTCAATAACAATCTTACAATACCCCGCAGGAATAGCCACAGGAGTAGGGAGGCCTGGTTGAAGGGCTCCCATGGGTATCATAGCTTTATTGATTTCCCTAAGGTCCTGAAGTAATCTCCATATTCCTGATTTTTTTTATTACAAAAATGGGAGTGTTCCAAGGAGAAGTGGTAGGTTCAATGTGGCCAGCAGCGAGCTGTTCCTGTACTAATGTTGTAGCTGTGGCCAATTTTTTGAGAGTTAAGGGCCATTGATCAACCCATACAGGCTCTGTCCTTTTCTCGGATATTTTGTCTGCATGGAGTACAGGAATGTCAACAGGCGTTAGGATAAATTTTCATAGCCAATGCCGGAGCGATTGGTTTTTATATTAAACTGGATTGGTTCTTTAGTGCCCTGAGAGTGTTTACCTAGTCCTTGCCCAGGGCGAAAACCTTGATTAAACATTTGTTGAGGGACCAATTCTTTAGGGCTACACATTATAAATTTCATTTGAGACAAAATGTCTCAGCCCCATAAATTGACCAGAAGGTCTTCAACTACGTAGAGCTGAACAGCGCCTTTATTTCCTTCCTCATCCTCCCAAGAGAGAATTTTTGAGCTCTGTATGTGGTTAGAGGTTTGTTCTATCCCTTTGAGATGGGTCTTGGAGGAGGTGAGGGGCCAGGATACGGGCCAATCTTTTTTAGAAATAATTGTGGCATCTGCACCAGTATCCATGAGGCCTTCAAAGACTTTCCCATCTAGTTTTAATTTAAGAAGGGGGATTTTTTGAGTGATCTCTTGTACCCAATAAGTATCTGAAAAACCAAAGCCATGAGGACCTTTTTGTTGTTTATAGCAGGGGCTTTTATAATTAAGAGGGAGTAATATCAACTGAGCAATTCTTTGGCCAGGGAAAACAGTGATTGGCCCCTGAGAAGCAATGGCTAATAGTTTAATCTCCCCAGTATAATTATCATTAACTCCTGGAAAGATATTAAGGCCCTGAATAATAGCCTACCACACCCCAGGATGAGGCCAAAAGTGTCTGAGGGGAGTGGGTCAAATACCCCTGTGGAGATAATTTGAGTTCCTAATTTGGGGGTTAATATTGTTTTGGAGGTAGCACAGAGGTCCAATCCTGCACTACCGGCGGTTTCCCGTTTAAGGGCATTAATGGTGGTTGGGGGGCTGATTGGGGAACGAACCTGACAATCCCAGGATTCTGTTCCATCTGATTTCTGGGGCCCTGGGGTGGGCCTCACATGAAGTTTCCCTGTTTGGGAGGCAGAGGATTGCCCTGTATGTCGGTCTTGGAGCAGCACTCAGAGGCCCAATGTCTACCCCATTTGCATCTTGGACATAAGGACGAAGGAAGTGGTTTTTCAGCCTTAGGGGCTGTACACTCCTTTGCGAAGTGGCCAGGCTGTTTACAGTTAAAGCAACTTTTTGGTTTTTGTCCCTGGGTAAAATCCTTAAGAGCCGCACCTATGGCTAATCCAATATTACGAGAGGCTGGATCAATGTCAAAACAAAGCCTTATAAAGTCAGAAATAGTTTTGCCATGGCAATGAGGGCGTATAGCCACTTGGCAAGCAGAATTGACATTTTCAAATGCAAGGTGTTGAATAAGTTCATTATCTGTCTCTTCCCTCCCCATAAGGCATTTGGCAGCCTCAGTAAGACGTCCAATAAAATCACTATATGGCTCATGGGGCCCTTGCCGAATCTTGGCAAGGGAGGTCATAGCAGATCCCTGAGATGGAAGGCTTTTCCAGGCCTTAAGGACTGCATGCTGAATTTGAACAAGCAGACCCGGAGGAAATTTAGCCTGTTTTTCGTTAGTATTGTTGTGCCAAGTCGCAAGGCCACCACCAAGAAGACCACTGAGACTCAGACATTTCCGAAATGCAAAAGCAAGGCAAGGCTTTTCTTACTTTCGGAGTCTGGGGTCTCGGGGGTCTCTGGGGCCATCCCGGACGAGCCCCCAAATGTTGTGCCAAGTCTCAAGACCACCCCCAAGAAGACCACTGAGATTCAGACACTCCGAAATGCAAAAGCAAGGCAAGGCTTTATTTAACGAGCTGCCAACTCGGGCCTCGTCCTACCCACCGACACAGCGGAGCTTAGGAGGGAGCCCCGAGCTGTGATTACACAGGGCTTATAAAGGCAAAGAACAAGGTTACAACAATCAGGTGTGCAAGCAAGATTAGGACACAGGTACAAATCTGATTGGCTCAGGGTTTAATTCTAAAATGGGGTTCACGTGTCTGGCACTTCAGTATTAAATGGTTCATTGCCTAACAATTTTTCTATGGTCCAAGATTTAGAATGGCCACCAGCAGACATATTGCGGCAGGCTATGTCCTGACATCTATCAGCATAATCCACCTTCCATAGGAGGAAATTGCCCCGTGTTAAGGTGGCATTGGTCAGCATGGCCCAGTCATTAACTGTAAGCCATTCCTCACTTAGCAATTCTAGAATGGAGATGGTAAAAGGAGCAGTAGGGCCATATAAAGAAAGTGCATTTTTTAGTTCCATAACATGTCTGAATTTGAGGCGGCGGTATTTTTGAGCTCTGATTATCAAAGGCTCACTGTCCTTTTCCTCCTCTGAGCTTTCTGTCTCAGCAGGCTCTCCTGTCTCTGATACCTCTTTTTCACCCTCCCCTTTACCCTCTGCCTCCGCCTCTTCCTCCTTAGGTTCCTGAGTTGGGGTCTCACTGGGGTCATTCTTTGTTGATTTAATTTAGAAACATGTCACCGGGAAGGCGTGAAGGGTCTGTTTAGATTTTGGCTTAGTTTTGCGTAAAGAGGTGGAAGGAGATGTTAACTCTAAGTCAAGGTCTAACAACTGTTTAAGTAACTGAAACTTTTCCCTTTTGGGTTGAAGAAGGGCTTTTAAGGACTGAGCCTCCTGGGAGAGTTTAACTGTTGCTTGTCTGGTTATTTCCTCAATATCAGGGAAAGCGGCAAGAGCGGGAGCACAAAAGAGAGGCACTGTATTGTAAAGAGGTGGCCATGTGCCCGAAGCGGCCAAGGGGGAACCAGTCAGGATTATGGTATTTGGCTGCCTCCTCCCCTAAAGTGGCCCATCTCCCAGTGGAAGCATATCATCATTAGAGCCACCGGATTCTAAACCAGAAAGGACCGGGTAAATGGACTTTGGACCCCTAGGCTGGGGATAGCTGCTGACTTCAGGCATGGGAATGGAAACAGAAGGACAAGGAGACATAACAGGGGGAGGGTGGGGCATTTTAGCAGGCTCCTTGAGGAAAGAAGCCTGGATCCCTTTGAAATTTTCTTTTAGGAAAGTTTCACTATCCTCAACTATCTTGGAAACATCAGCCCAATAGTGGCGGACTTGTAGAACCTCATGTATAAGACTCCAATAGGAGAAGGCCTGTACAGGTACCTTCTGGGGACCAAAAGTCTGGTAATAGTCTTTAAGGCAATCACCAACACGACACCACCTTTGTTCATCTATTGACCTTTCCTGTGGGAAGCATGGACAAATATCTTCCAAGAGTATAAAAAATTCTACTAAATCCTTTTTTTTAACCAGTGTTCCTCATGACTTGAGAGAGGCTTTAAGTTCCCAGAGACACAGTTCATGTTTGCTAAGTGTTTGTCCCATACTTGCGTCGCCTCTGTTACCTTATGGATCTGTATCCCAGAGGCCGTTTCTGCAGTGATCTCAGTGCGGATCTTCACTCACCAACTGGGTGGCAATCCAAGGGGTGGGGCATCTGCACTATCAGGCTGACGTTCAGACCAAACTCCCTTCCTCCAGTCCCATGTTGGGCACCACTCTGCCCTGGCACGCGGGGATTTGACAACTGGTACCCGAGGGGAAATTGACCTGAAGGAGAGAATACCAGAAACAAGGAAGTAGAACAAGATAGGATTCTGATCAAGGTCTCAAATTTTATTTTTTGCAGAGCAGCTTATATAGTAATCAGCAATGGTGACTCACATAGAAAGGGTCATCATGTTGCTAGGTTACAATACCGTGGGATGCTCTGCCTCGGGACAGGGGCTGAGTCAGAAAGTTCACAAAGTTGTTAATAAAAGTCATACAGGATGTTAGGTCTAACAGGCAAGGTTATGAAAACATCAGACATTCTTATCAGCTAAGTCTTATAGTTTATTATTGTTACAGCATGACAGCTATTTTGGCTCCCGGCAGGTTACCTCCTTATAAATCATGTATACGAAAGAGAGTTCATGAGTTCTTTGATCCAATTATTTCATTTATTCATACAATAAAAGATTTCCAAATCCCAGAAGGCAAGATTTTTTTCTTTATTTTTAATTTTTTACTCGTCCCTCCTCCGTGCACCCACCCCCGGGGCTTCTGTCTCCGCATTTCCTCTTCCACCGACTCCGCACGAGTTCTACAGGTCAGTTACACCATATTCGTTTGCAAGTATTACTGCTGCAGCAGTTTGTCTTTTTGTCATTTTTCTCTTAGTTTTGGTATCCCCTTTCCCTTCCATAGTTGCGACACAGATATATACAGTATCCAGGGTACTGAAATCATATAACATGCTATCAGGTGTCAGAGCAACAGGAAAGAAAGATAAGAAGCAAAGGCATCATTTCATGTCACATGTTGAAAACAACTCCAATGATGAACCACATTCTTTCATCATTTGGCTGGTTTGTGGGTGGGAGCACTGACAAATGAATTCATGGCCTAGGCTCTGGCTATTCCTCAGCTCTTTCCATTCAATGTTGGCCCTCTACCATGAGACTCGGAAACTCTCCTTCTGGGATTTTCATGGTTCATTGGAGATTTCAAAACAAAACAAAAAACCAAACCTCAGGGGATCAGGCTTGGTTGGCTTTGAACTGTGATCCTCAGATCTCAGCTTCCTGAATAGTTACAATTAGCAGTGTGAACAAGCAGCCTGTGGCTGAATGACTATTTTTTTTTTTTTGGTGGATTCGCTTTTCAAACCTGAGCTAGAGCACTGTCCCTAAACTCACTTGCTCAAGGCCAGCACTCTCCCTTGTTTGCTCATCGTTCTACTGCTAGTTTTCTGGAGGTTTGTTTTAGATGAGAGTCTCATACACGTTGCAAGCGAGGCTGATTTTGAACCATGTTCCTTGGATCTCTAATTGGTTGAGGAGTTCAGATTCTACGCAGGAACATTCCTCTGATTGTGGTATCCTGAGAAATGACATCTTCGTATTCATGCCTTTTGTTTCCTCTCTTTTTGCATTGAAATGATGGGTGGAAACACTGAACTGTACCCTGTCACGTGGCGGCACCAGGATCTGGAGGTTTGATCGCAACCATTTGGAGAAACAAGACTGTGCTCTAATTCTTTCCAGAGGGCATTCATTCCAGACTCTTGACGGACTGTGCACATGACACAGGAATCCGCAGAGGGCACAGAAGTTCCTGGTTTCCAGAACTACAGTTGAATCGAAAAGCTCAGGACGACCGGTCGTTTCTCTTCCGCACACATGGAACGTGGAGATCTGCCCAGGTGGAGAACTCTCTTATGGCCCAGCATTCGTTGTGATGCTGAGATGAAATTCCCAGAGAAAGGCGACCGACTACCCAAGGCCATGAAGCCCCTCCTCTGTGAACACCCAGGAACCATCCGGCCCCAGGCTGTAGTACTGGAAACTGTCACAGTAACGACAGAAATCGGTACAGATCTGGACCTTCTGGGTTGTCCGTACATCTTCCAGTGCCTGGGCCAAACTAGCCAGAACTTGGGTAAAACTGTCAGGGTCGATGTTCCCCGGGGACCCGTAGCTCTCCAGAGGGGGAGAATAGATCGCTCGGCTCAACTGGCCCGACCTGGCAATGACTCCCAGGAGGCTGTGCAGGGTGTCCATGAAGATGTGGTTTCCATAGAAACTGAAGAAGCTGATCTTGGAGCACTGGCTCAGGGTGGGCAAAAAGCCTGAGACGTGGGCATCACTGATTTTGCAGTCCTCCAGGGCCAGGGTCTCCAGGGTGCCGGCCACCTGCTCCAACAGGGCTCTCAGGGGATCGGGACTGAAGCTATCCATAGACAAATTCCGCAGCCGCAGGTGCTGGAGCTGTGTGGTGCAGGGACACTGGGATAGAAACCTCAGGTCAGCTTCCTGAAGGTCACATGTGCTCAGAGACAAGGCCTGCAAAGGTGGCAGGCTCCTGAGGATGGCGGGCAGCTTTCCACCAAGGTAGAGGACGTCTCGCATATGCAGCTCCTGGAGACGCTGCAGCTGCCCCAGATGTGCCCCCAATTGAGAGGAATAAGAGGAATCTGGGGAGCTGGGAGTGTAGAAGTCACCACGCATATTGCAGAAAGTAAGGATGCGGAGGTTCTTCATCTGGCTCAGGTAAGGAGCAAAGGTTTGCATGGTTTCTCCATGCCACAGTTCACTCACCAGCAGTTCCTGGATAGAGTCCAGACTCACGACCGACAGAACCTTCTGGATTTCACAGCTGGAGTCACACAGAATCTGCAGCTCCCTCGAGCACAGCCGGACTCGTTCTTTCCTCTCCAGGGCCCACTGGAGCAGGAAGGCTTGGAGATCATCCCGAGCGCCATCGTCAATGGTCAGGTGGATGGTGATCACCAAGGGCTGCTCTTCAGCCACCCCTGTCCAGGGACTTGCTCTTGGCTTGACAGGCGGGACCTCCGGGTAGGACATTTGTGCCATGGCAGGGTACCCCAGCGTCCAGATCCCTGGGTGCTCACCCTGCAGATCAAGGGCTTGCAGTTTCCACCGACGGGGGCGCTGCCTTTTGGCCAGTAGCAGATCAAGCCCACCCAGGACAGCCTTGAGGGTTTCTGGTTCTGGTGGCTGTGCCAGGTCCCCGAGGGGGAGGCAGGGGAAGGGCCAGGCCTGCACCATGGCCTTCAGCACCTCTCTGTGGCCCCCAGTGTAGGCCTCCACGAAGAGCGAAGGGAACAGCAGCAGTGGCAGATTGTCTAGGGCAGAGGTGGCCAGGGCCTGGTTGCTCAGCAGACTTTTCCCGGCGAGTCGCTGGAGCAAGGGTGGGGTCCCGGCGTTCATCTTGCTCGATGATATAGGGATCTGGTGTGCAGGGTTCTCTGAATCCCAGCAGGGCCAGGCACTGACTGCAGGTCACTCCAGGACTCTGCTGCTGTTCTCTGAGCTCTGGGTATCTTTATACCCTCAGGCCCCGCCTTCAGGAGTGCACATCAGCCAATCAGATAGCAGCTACTCTTGGCCTTATTGAAACACACCCAGTACAACTAGAAGGGGTGTCCTTCTCTGGATTAGGTCAAACCCTGCTTCCTAAACAAAAGTGATAGGATTAAGGGCGTGTTCCCCAACTGATCTTTGAAATGTAAATTACACTGAAGCAGAAACAATTTCCACCCACCTGTCGCCTGAAACCCCTCCAGGCATTCCCATGATGCTTCGCTGCCCTGGGGCTGGGAAGGATGCAGGAGAGGCCCCAGCAACAAAGACTAGGGGGGACATTCCATCTCTGTGGGTTTTTCCTTCATTTCCTTGTTCCTTCCTTCCTTCCTTCCCTTCCTTCCTTCCTTCCTTCCTCCCTCGCTTTGCATTTCTTTTCCTTTCTTCCATTCTTTTCTCCTATGTTCGGTTTCTCTTTCTTCTCCTTAGCATTGACCTCCGTTCTCCCTTTTTCCCTTCCTTTCTTTGTTCTCCTTCCACTCCTGTCCTTCTTTCCTACAATTTCACCCTTTCTTTTCCTTTCTACTTAGTCCCCTACCTGTTTGCCTGCCTCCGTATCTTCTTCTTTTCTCCACTTCTTTCGTACCTTCCTTCCTCTTTCCTTCCTTCCTAAATTCACACCTTCATCCATTTCTCATTTCTCTCATTCTCTCTTTGTCCCTATCTCTCTTCTCCTCTTTCCATCTCACTCTGTCGTTCTCCTGAACCCTCTCTCACTCTTCCTTTTTGTCTCTTCCTTTCCAGAAGTGTGTCTTTGACTTAAGTAGTATAGTGTACTCATCACCTACAAAAACCCATGGAAAACACCTAGCACCAGATTTCAATCCCCTGGGCTGCCACAAATACAAACCCCAACAATGACACATTTCAAAGACAACAATACGTAGACCAAATTTTGGAGAATATGTAGGGCGCATAGGAATTAATGTCAAATAAGGAAGCACCCCCCCATGAGAGGAAGATAACTATTTCTTCATCTCCCACACATTTTGGCATGGAGGCCTACATCTTTAAGCACTCATGTTGAGATTTGATGAAAATGTCTTGGGAATGCTGTCAAACTTCATTGGCTCCTCTTGAATCTTAAGACGTATTCACTTCATATCTACCCAGGTACACCAAAAGAAACAACAATAGAAAGGAAGGGAGGAAGGGAAGAAGGGAGAAATGGAGGAAGGATGGAAGAAAGGGAGGCAGGAAGGAAGGAAGGAAGGAAGGAAGGAAGGAAGGAAGGAAGGAAGGAAGGAAGGAAGGAAGGAAGGAAGGAAGGAAGGAAGGAAGGAAGGAACTTGAGAGAAGGACAGAAACAGACAAAGGAGGATGGGAGAAGGCAGGAGTTATGTTGGAAGAAATCAAGGATGGAATGGAGAAAAGAAGGTAGGCAGGCAGATGAGAAAGAAGGAAGAATGGAAGGATATGAAAAAAAGGGAAAGCAGGGAAAGAAGTGAAGATTGGAAGGAAAGAAGGAAAGGCTGGAAGCTGGCAGACAGGTAGAAAAGAACCACAGCACCACTTCTGGCTTTTCAGTGGTTCATTGGTGATGAGAGTATCAAGCACTTTCCTGTCCAGGTCGGCTTTGAAGTGTGATCCTTAAATCTCAGTCTTTTGAGTAGCTGGGATGACAACTGTGCAACACCAGACCCTGGTGTGCTGTGTGTGCTTTGTTATTTCATTATTTTTATGATTTCCTTGGGTATCTATCAGTTGTGGAAATGCTGCTGGAGGGTATTCATTGTGACACAAACATAGCTAGGGTGGGTGTCTGAGAATATCAGCGTAGGAGTGTGGGCTGAGCTGCAGACCTGTGAGGGGAGGGCTTGTGAGTAATGCCCTTCACATGGCCTGTGATGGTTCATAACACTTCCTTTACACTGTGTCCAGCTGAACATCCCTCCCTGCTGTTCATGGTCCACTTTGAGAGATGACGATGAGCATCTCACTGAAGCTACTTTAGGTTACCTCCTTATAAATCATGTACTCGAAAGAGAGACCATGTGTTCTTTGATTCAATTATTTCATTTATTCATACATTAAAGGATTTCCAACTCCAAGAAGGCAAGATTTACTTCTTTATTTTTATTTATTACCTTGTCCCTTCTCCACGCCCCCACGCCCGGGGCTTCCGCCTCCACATTTCCTCCTCTACCGACCCTCCAGAAGTTCAAAACACATAATGTATTACACACATACACACACACAAACACAGTCATGATGACTTCTCCCTCCCTGGTCCTATGGTGTTCCTCACATGTGGGGGGCATGCATCCTGTGTTATATAATCGATATATCATATAACGTATTATTCACGCACACAATCCTGATGACTTTCCCTGGTCCTGTAGTGTTCTTTGCATGTGGGTGTCATGCGCCCCCCCGCAAGCCCTATTTCCTCAGAGACTTCCTCTAAATGGGGCCTTGTTTCCACCCCAGCGTTACCATTCCCTGCTTTCCTAGGCCAGGCTCTTGCATCTGGTTATTGCATGGCTTATTTTGTGGGGTGATTGTATAAGAGGGGTCCTTCTTTCAGCAATGGTACATGTGAGGATATCAAACAGCTAAAATCAAAGAGCTGGGCTCCATAACGTGGTTTTTCCACTTGCTATTTTGTTTAATGAAACTCACAGGTCCATCCGTGGCTACAAAAAAACTCCTCATGGGAGTGGCGGGGAGCCCCAACATCGGGTAAGATAATGAAGCTGTGGTGATGGAAATGGTAAGGGAGTTCAATCTCATCAGGAGCCATTAGGCTCACTCCCCCTGCCCCCACCCGGCCTCACTCACGCAATCATTTCTATTAGGATTCTTTTTCTTTTTGCCTCTGCCCACTGGAACTGCCATAAAAGGCAATTTCGGGGGGGCAGCGCAAATGGGTCCCACTTTTCTTAAGGAGAAGAGAGGGCTCCCTGCAGATCGGAGGCCTGAAAGAAATAAAACCAGGCCACACTTCCATCCTCATGCTGAGCCATTAGCCATAAAGTCAGCCCAGCCGGCCAGGGGCATGACATTTCACCTGGAAGAAAGCAAGGAGGAGACAGTAGCAGGTGCTTCTGTGAGCACACACTGCAATCCTACTCAAGAAGTTGATATCCCAAGGACTGAGGTTCAAAGCCAGACCAGGCAAGAAAGCCTGAAAGACTAGTTCACACATACACCCAAAAAATTCACACTGGAGGCATGGCCCAGGTGGTAAAGCACCAGCAGAACAAGCACTGGATAAGGCCCTAGATTCAAAGCTGGTGCTGCTCCAAACAAACTTATCTAACAAATTACCATGTCCCCCAAGGCTGAACAAAGCACAGTAGAGAATCCCAACAGTTGAAGTGGCCCTAGAACATTCTCACTGAAGCCAATCTGCACTTGTTGGCAACACTGCCTCCACTCCAGAAAAATGCCAAAGGGCTGGCGAGGGGGAGCATGGCTAAAATGGTAGAGCACCTGTCTAGCAAGCAGGATACCCAGAGTTCAAAGCCCCATCCTACCAAAATAATATAACTGTATACCTATATTGTATCTTATATTATTTACAAATATACAGAGAAAGCAAATAGAACACAGAATAAACATGGACACATATACATGCAAAGCACACATCATGTGTCATAACATTATAAAGGTCAACTAAATCTGCCATTCCCTTGAATTGCACAAAGATGAGATATGTATAAAAGAATAAAGAACTCTAAAAAAAATTCTAACCATGTGCCAGGGGCTCACGTCTGTCATCCCAGCTACTCAGGAGGCTGAGACCTGAAGGGTTGAGGTTTTGAGCCAGCCCAGGCAGGAAAGCCCATGAGACTCTTGATCTCCAAGCAAGCAAGAAGCAGCAAGAAGCCAGAAGTGGAGCTGTGGCTCAAGTGGTAGGGCACCAAGCCTTGAGCAGAGAAGGCCAAAAGAGAGGGCAAGGTCCTGAGTTCAAGTATGACCAATGGTGAACAGGAAGCAGACACTCCCAGGATTGAGCTAAGCCACAATTTCATGCCTTTATGCCTAAATCCTTTCTTAAGCCAGACCTGACTTCACAGGTTCACTAAAGCTGCCCTCAGAAATGCTCAAAAGCGATATAATTCTGAGCTAGGTGTACTACTCATCACAATTTTAGTGTTTGCATGTGCCACTGAAATGGCTTTTCAATGTTTGTCTGGCAACAGGTGCATTAAAATATCATAACAACAATAGCTTGGCACATATTGGGAAGAATTAAAAACTTGCCATGGGGCTGGGGATATGGCCTAGTGGCAGGAGTGCTTGCCTTGTATACATGAAGCCCTGGGTTCAATTCCCCAGCACCACATATACAGAAAACGGCCAGAAATGGCGCTGTGACTCAAGTGGCAGAGTGATAGCCTTGAGCAAAAAGAAGCCAGGGACAGTGCTCAGGCCCTGAGTCCAACGCCCAGGACTGGCAAAAACAAACAAAAAACTTGCCATGAATTAAGATTTTTTTCTCCCCCAATAAAATAAGGTTTGTTTATATGTTTTGGTATTTAAGTGATTTATGGAGGAGGTCAAAACATAAAAGCTATGGAAATAAAATGGAGAGATCAGAGTTAGAGCCACAGTCAAAGATGCATTTGAAATCAAGTTCCAACACTGAACAAGAAGCGTGCTTCAACATGCACCCATAGCACACGCCTGTATTCCCAGTTACTCAGGAGGCTGAAATCTCAGGATCACAGTTCAAAGCCAACCCAGGCAGGAAAGTTCATGAGACTATTATCTCCAGTGAACCACCAGAAAACTGGAAGTGGCGCTGTGAATCAAAGTGGTAGAGTGCTAGCC
Source organism: Perognathus longimembris pacificus (assembly GCF_023159225.1). NCBI lineage: Eukaryota > Metazoa > Chordata > Mammalia > Rodentia > Heteromyidae > Perognathus > Perognathus longimembris. The sequence goes on along the minus strand of NC_063178.1, from coordinate 48,975,385 downwards.
TTGATCTGAAGAACTCAAGGACAGTGCCCAGGCTCTGAGTTCAAGTCCCAATACTAGTATGCACAAAAAATAAAAAAACAAAAAACCACCATAGAACTGTTTGATGCAGACCAAGAGCTAGAAGGCCCAAGCGATACAACATAGTCCAAACACTGAAAAATGTTTTAAAGTTCTGCTTGAAATTTCAACAGAATAACTTCAAAGATGAGCAGGATCAATTTGCTTTCTTCCACAACCCTGTTAGAAAAAGAAAATGCACAATAAGGTAATGTCTATTGAAACCCACGCTGTTGCTAGGAGCAATGAGGCCCCACTGTTTAATTGCTAAAACTCTGTGACAGAGAAATATAGGATTCAGTGCTTATTTTTAGCCATATTTTTAATTATACTTAATACTTTGGGCTATTAAGAAATAAGATGTTTTCATTGCAAGTAAAACAACCTTAGCCTTATTGGTCCTACAGAAAATGAATTGTGCCAGCCACTAGTAGCTCACACCAGTTACTCAGGAGGATAAGAGGATCATAGTTCGAGGCCAGCTCAGGCTGGAAAGTCTGTGAGACTCTTATCTCCAAAGAACCACCAAAAAAGGACCACAAGTGGAGCTGTGGCTCACATGGCAGAGCACCAGCCTTGAGTGAAAAAGCTAAGGGACAGCGCCCAAGGCTATGAGTTCAAGCCCCAGGTCTGGAACCAAAAACAAAATGAAACAAAACAAAACAAACTCAAATAGATTGACAATTTAATAGGATCAATCAATATTCATAATTATTACCAAGGCCATCCAAAAGGTCATGCCAGTTGAGGAATGTTCACCAACTCCCATCCCATGGTCAAGCGGGAGACACTGGATAATTTTTTTTCTTAGATGGCCTATGAACATCACACTGGGATTATTAAATTAATGTACACTGGATTTTAGTGGCCTTTAATTTAAAAAAAATGGACAGCAGCCACAGAATTCACTAAGGTCCTTTTACAAAGCTAGCATATAACTCCTTGTCATTATTAATATTTAATATTTTCTCATGAAATTGAAGAAAAAAATATCCTTAACAAAACCCCAACCATCCAGGTTAGATTTCACTCATCAAGAGAAATGATTTTTGGGCTAGAGACATAGCTGAGTGAATGGACTTGGCAAGCCTGAGCAAAACCCGGGACTGGAACCCCACCTTTGGAAACTAAAAGTAAATAATAAAAAGCCGGCACTGGGGGCCTCACACCTGTCACTCTTAGCTACTCAAGAGGCTGAGAGCTGGAGGACTACAGTTCAAAGCCAGCTTGGGCAACAAAGTCTCTGAGACTCTCAGCACCAATGAACCACCAGAAAAGCCAAAGTGGCAACGTGGTTCAAGCAGTGGAGCTAACTTAGAAAACCCCAGGCCTTGAGTTGAGTTCAAATCCCAGGAACAGACCAACACGAAGAGTAGTTGTGATGGCCATGGAAGGGGCTTTTCTCAGGGGAGAGGCGGAGAGGACTGAGACTCACAGCACCTTGTGAGCATGGGGTTGTGTTCCATCATGGCCACTAGGAGTTTCAGCGTGAATGCAGAGACCAGATAAGACTGGATGAGGACCTAGGTGAACCTGCAGCACACAGATGCCAACCCGTCAGTGCATTTCCTTAGTCCAGCACCCCCAAAACACACCCACCAGAAACCCACTGCCAGTGGCTCATAGCCTGGCATCCCAGCTACTCAGGAGGCTGAGATCTGAGAATCAGGGTTCAAAGACAGCCAGGATAGGAAAGTCTGTGAGACTCTCATCTCCAATAAACCTACCAAAAAACCGGAAGTGGCACTGTGGCTCAAGTGGCAGAGCACTAGCCTTGAGCTGAAGAGCTCAGGGACAGCACACAGGCCATGAGTTCAAGTCCCAGGACCAACAAAATAAAACACATGATACGCCTGACCCCTTGCTGAAGGCCTTGGGTGACAGACCTGTGGAAGTTGCTGCAGCACTGAAGCCCAGTACTCACAGGGGAGCAACACGTCTCAGATGAGGCTCAGGAGACTACTTTCCAAGTCTGTGTTGGTCTCCTCTTTGCCGGCTCTGGGCTCCTGTTCACAAGGAATGATGGGATTTCCAACAGGAGCCCCAAGCTCAGGAGTCTCCATTCCACTAGAAAGGAATGAAAAGAAAATGCAAGCTGGGAGTGGTGGCTCACACCTGTAATTCTGGCTTCTCAAAAAGGCTGAGATCTGGAGGATCATGGTCCGTGGCCAGCCTAGGGCAGGAAAGTCCATGAGACTCTTATCTCCAATGAATCACCCAGAAAACCAGAAGTGATACTATGGCTCCAGTAGTAGAGTACTAGCCTTGAGCTGAAGAGCACAGGCACAGAACCTGGGCCCTGAGTTCAAGTCCTGTGACTGACAAAAAGTGGACGATGCCAAGAATAAGGGACAACATGGAGAGATGGTAACACCACACATGTGGAACAGCTGAACTGCATCTTCAGACCTTGCTTACCATTTTGACTCAGAACCAGAGATACCAATGGAGGCAGGACATCGGTGATGACCTGCAAGGAAGAGGGACAGAGGTTCAAATCTCAGGGAAAGCTGTCAAGTACCAAGACAGTATATCAAAAGATAAGTGGGGGACACTGGATGCGCAAGGCTTATACTTATCATCCTAACTACGCAGGAGGCTGAGATCTGGGGTCAAGGTTCGATTCCAACCTGGGCAGGAAAGTCCATGAGATTCTTATCTCCAATGAACCAGCAAAAAACAAGCCAGAGGTGGTGCTGTGGCACTAAGTTATAGAGTGCTAACCTTGAACACAAAGAGCTCAGGGACAGCACCCAGGCCATGAGTTCAAGTAACACAGCCAACAAAAAAAAACAAGGATTGGAATGGGGGGATGGAGCAGAAAGCACACTGAAATGAACACAGACATAAAACCTTGGGTCCAAGCTCAAGCAAGACATTTTAGACTTGAACTTGAATCCTTCCTGCCTCAGTCTCTCATGTCCCAGACTACAGGTATGTCCCACCAAGCTTGTCTGTCCACTGCCTATGTTTCTAAGCTCTGATTCTTGGAAACATCTAGAAGCTAAGCTACTGAAGCATACAGGAGTCTATTTAGTGTCCAGATCTTGGATTTGAACACCATCTCTCAGTCAGGATGTCAGACCTGACAACAAATAGGTGACAAGAAGAAATGCTAATCCCCAGGCCCTAAATCAACATGAACACAATGGAACTCAGGGTGAAGCTGGGATCTCAGGGTTTGGGGATGACAAGGGTTAACTACTTGGGATCTCCATCCAATAGAGCATCAATTGGTAGCTTTGAACTCTCGGTATGAAATTTCCAGCCACGCCACAAGTACAAGCCCCACAACTGACAAAAAAAAAAAAAAAAGAACAGAAACCAATGTAGAAAATTGTCACCATGTAATGAAATACAAACAACAATGGACAAAGGAAGACTACATGACTAATAGTTGGAAATCATTTGCATCCCATTCTCCCAACCTTATCTGAAATATTTTCACAGTGACGTTTAATACCAAGATTCATTAAATTGCACAATCAGACATATGCATGGGAGAGGAGCGTCTAGCCAGGTTTAAATCCATCCGTGGAGAATGGCTTGTCTTTGTCCACCGGCCTATTAAATGTACACTGCCACACATGCAAATCTTCACACCTCATTATCCTCTGCTCCAAGTCACCAGAGTCACGTGCACAAAACAGCGGACAGCCAATAAAAGACTGCAGAAGCTTAGAGGCTTTTTCAAATGAGTTTCTCAGGCTGGGCAGTGGTGGGTGTTGCACACATCTGTAATCCCAGGTACTCTCAAGAGACTGAGATCTGAGTATGGTGGTTCAAAGCTACCCCAGAGAAGAAGAGTCTATCAGACACTTCTTTCAAGTAAGCCAGAAAGGAGGGGGAAAAATAGCAAAAGTGGCAATGTGGCTCAAATTGTAGAGCACTAGTCTTGAACCAAAAAGGCTAGGAACAGCATGAAAGCCCTGAGTTCAAGCTCAAGGACTGAGACTTGATCTCAGGGCCTGGGTACTCTCTCTAAGCTTTTTCACACAGGCCTGGGTACTAGACCACTTGAGCCACAGCTCTATTTTTGGCTTTTCTTTCTTTCTTTTTTTGGTGGTTCATTTGGAGATAAGAGTCTCACAGACTTTACCAGCCAATTTGGCTTTGAACTGTGATTCTCCAGATCTCAGCCTCCTGGCTAGCAAAGTAGGTATGAGCCACTGGTACCCGGCTCCATTCCCAAGTCTCACAACTGAGCTTTCAGAGAAGAGTTGCTCACATGGCCATGATTGGCACACTGGCATCTTGGCTAGTGGTAGGTTACGGGCAGTTGTAACTGGACTGGTGCTGCAAAACTTACCAATATGGCAGTAATCCTTAGTGCGTCCACAGTGTAATGGTGGAAGAGGAACCACAGTGCAGGGCCCACTTCCCCCATGATGAAGCCCTGGGCCTGCTAAACCCCTGTAGTGCACACATTCTCCATCACCTTTGCAGCCATGTGGTTCACCACGTGGTCTTCCTGCAATCAGGGCAGATCACAGCCACCAGTGAGCCCAGGAACCAGGGTAGGGACTCATCTCCCCAGCCAGCCAGCCAAAAGCAGAGAGGGGTGGTGTGGTGCAAGAAGGAGAGTGCCAGGCTCTCCTCCCAGGGGGAAAAGCCAAGGGAAAGAGGGATGTCCTGAGTTCAAGCCCAAGCCCAAGCACAAAAATGAAAGAAAGGGAGAGAAAAGGAGATAGATGGATGGAAGGAAGGAGGGAAAATGCATGGATGGATGGAAGGAGGGAAAAAAAGATGGATAGATGGAGGGATGATGCAAATAGCATTCACCAATCTCAAAATAGCAAAAAACTGAAAAGTCCAAAATTTAGGGGGAGCTCAAAAATGCCATCCAACACTTAACATGCACCAAGGCCCTGGGTTTGAGTTCCTGAACCAAAAATGCATAGAACTCCTCATTGACATCATGTTTACCAACACATTCAAAGGCAAAATCACACTCAACTTAAAAATGTGAGGTGCGGGTGGTTCATGCCTGTCGTTCCAGCTACTCAAGAGGTTGATATCTGGAGGACTGCAGTTCAAAGCCAGTGGGGACAGCAAAGTCTGTGATACTCTGATCTCCCATGAACCACCAGGTAACGGGGAAGTGGTGCTGTGGTTCAAGAGGTAGAACACCAGCCTTGAGCAAAAGAAACCCTGGGTCCAAGTCCCTTGTGACAGAAATAAAAATCAAAAGCTCACTCATTTTTCTGTTCTCTGGTGCCTTAGTGCCTGATGGGAGGGAAGGGAAGGTGCAATTCGGATTTGGGGGAGGTCTACACAGGCCCAGAGCCTTATCCCTTCCCAAAGGCATCTCATGACCACTGTGTTCATGGCCAGCTTTCTCAAGAGTTCTTTTTCTCCTCCTAAAGTGAAGTGGAAGGAAAGATGGTAAGGCAGACAGACATGAACTCATCCAAGGAGAAAATAAAAAGACAGTCCCAGCCCCACACTAGTAGCACGCGCAAGTCATCCCAGCTACTCAGGAGCCTGAGATCTGAGGATTGCAGTTCAAAGCCAGCCCAAGACAGGACAAGTCTGTGAGATTCTGATCTCCAAGGAATGGGCTTTAAAAAGCCAGAAGTGGAGAATGGTAGCTTAGTGGCAGAGCACTCAGGCCCTGAGTTCAAGCCCCAAGACCAGAACCAATAAATAAATAAATGAACAAGGCTTCAGAATCTGCTGCACTGCACCCAACTGTGAATAAAATGGACAGTGGGGACAGAAGGCATAGCTCAGGTGGTAGAACACTAGCCAAGGAGCAAGAGTGACACCTACAGAGAGTGGAGAAAGAGAAGGGTGAGAGAGAGGGAGAAAGGGGAGAGAGAGGAGAGCAAGCAGGAAGCTGCACTGGTGGCGGATGCTACTCAGGCCCCTCAGTAGCCCTGTGGGGAGAGCGTGAACCCAGTGTGTGTGTACATGTCAGGGAGAATGAGACAGTCCAGCTAACAGTCTCACCTGAGTGGCCACAAGATACAGCAGCTCCCTGAGTGTGGGCAGAAGGATCTGTTTCAATTTGCTCTTCCTGAAATTCTCCCGAATTAATTCAGTTAAGAGAGAAATTGCCTGCAAGAGAGACAGAGAGAGAGTCTATTATTTCAGAACCATGTCACACACACGTCCTTAGTCTTTATATGAGGAGTAAACCAACCATCCTATTTAAACCCCTATTGCTAGGGGTTTGTTTTTCTGCTTTATGGTGCCATGGAGATTTGAACTCAGGGCTTGGAGCTTATAAGGCCGTTCATTCTTAACAGATCCCAGTTGGGCAATGGTGGTTCCTACCTATCATCCCGAATCCTCAGGAGGCTGAGATCTGAGGATCATAGTTCAAAGTCAACCTGGGAAGAAAAGTCTACAAGACTCTAAGCTCCAATATACCACCAAAGAACTGGAAGTGGTGCTGTGGCTCAAGTGGTAGAACACTAACCTTGAGTACAAAGAGGCTCAGGACTACACCTGAAGCCTGAATTCAAGCCCCACGACTGACAAAAAAATTGTCCCTTTGGTTTAGTAACATACAAGGTAGAATTAGCAAGTAGCTGGGCTGATGCTATTGTAGCCATGGGTTCACATTTTTTTGGTTTGTTTGATCTTGGCTGGTAGGTTTCAAATAAGCGTGTTATGGACTTTCCAGCCTGGGCTGGCTTTGAACCAGAATCCTCAGATCACATCCTCCTGAATAGGTAGTATGATAGCACTCTGCCCCACTGAATGTGAACAAGGATATTTTCAGGATCAAGAGCAGGTATATTGCTGAGTATGTTTGCTTACGTCTGTAATCCCAGTTCTGTGCAAGGTAGATACTGGGAGAATTGGGGCAAGTCTGGCCAAAAAAGTTAGCCAGACACTCCCTACCCCAACCCCCATTGCAACCACTAAATAGGGCATGGTGGCGAGTGTCTGTAATTCTAGCTGACTGAGAGAAGCTTCTTTTTGAAGATTATAATTTGACAACAGCTGGGGCTAAGAGAAATAAAAATCCAACACTCTATCTGAAAACCAAACCAAAATAATAACAACAATAATAGTAATAATTAATAACAATAATAATAAAGGCTTTGCCTGTGTATTTGTAAGCACAAGAGCCCTGAGTTCAAATGCCAGGCTTGCCAAAAAAAATTCAAAAAATAGTGTTACACATATTATTTCAGTACAGGGATCCCAAGTTTTGTACCTGCCAGAATGACCAGCCTCTGAAGGCTTTTGAACCATTTTGTGCAAGTCACGTGACTTCAGATAAAGCCAAAACCCCCACCATTTCTGCTCACATTTATTACAAAATGGCTTTTGATTTCATAACAGCAATTTGAGCACAGGCAATCCAGCCCTAAGTGATCATTTGCAATACTCAGCCAGCCGACAGCACTGGAGTTTGTAGTTTCCATCTATTTAATAGAACTAGCCATAGTTAGGACTTAAAATATAATAATGTCTTTTAGAAATGAGACAGAAGCCCTGCCCTCTCTTCTTTTCCTTTATGTTGCATGTTCAAAAATACAAGAGTCACACAGTACCTGCTTATCTTATTTTGTAGATTTTAATTTCAAGGTTGGAAGAGCAGGGTTTTGGGTTGCAGGGGTGTTGGCACTGGAGCTTCAACTCAGGGCCTAGATGCTGCCCTTTAGCTGATGTGTTTAAGGCTAGCACTATACCACAAGAGCCACAGCACGACTTACAATTTTCTGGTGGTTCATTGAAGATGAGTCTCATGGACTTTCCTGCCTAGGCTGGCTTTGAACCACGATCTTTGGATCTTAGCCTCCTGAGTAGCTGGACAGGGGTGAGCTACCAGCACCTTGCAAAGGGACCATTTTAAACCCTCATGTCACTGATTCCAAAGGAAGATGGAACTATATTATGTTACCCCAGCAACATTACTTTTTAAATCACACATTGTGCACCCAGGGCCTAAGTTCAAGATCCAATACCAGCACCAAAAAGAAAAATAAAGAAAGAAAAAGAGGGGGGCCTTTTAGTTGCTAAAATAATCTAAAAGTTGTCCCCCAAAAGGCAATTATCATAACTACAATTCTTAGCATACTAGGTATTCCTAGTATTTATTTATTTGTTCTTCAGAGTCTTTTTTTTTTTTTTTTTTTTTTGCCAGTCCTGGGCCTTGGACTCAGGGCCTGAGCACTGTCCCTGGCTTCTTTTTGTTCAAGGCTAGCACTCTGCCACTTGAGCCGCAGCGCCACTTCTGGCCATTTTCTGTATATGTGGTGCTGGGGAATCGAACCAAGGCCTTCATGTATACAAGGCAAGTACTCTTGCCACTAGGCCATATCCCCAGCCCCCAGAATCTCTTTTTAAAAAGCATTTCCAGACCACCTAAAATAAAAAGAACAAGAAAGCTATTGTAAATTGCATTTTTCTGTTCCAGAGAATAAATCTGATTTAGCTTTGTTTGGTGAGATTCCTGCCTGGCACCAACTCACTTTCCAAGATGCTTTCATCTGATACAAAACTAAATGTGATGCTTTGCTAACTTCCCAAATCACACAGCAATCAAATATATGAGCCTTAAAATCTAGCAATGATGGGGCTGGGGATATGGCCTAGTGGCAAGAGAGCCTTCCTTGTATACATGAGGCCCTGGGTTCGATTCCCCAGCACCACATATACAGAAAACGGCCAGAAGTGGCGCTGTGGCTCAAGTGGCAGAGTGCTAGCCTTGAGCAAAAGGAAACCAGGGACAGTGCTCAGGCCCTGAGTCCAAGGCCCAGGACTGGCAAAAAAAAAAAAAAAATCTAGCAATGATATCGGATGCCAGTGGTTCATGCCTGCCATCCGAGCTACTGAGGAGGCTGAGATCTAGAAGACCATGGTTCAAAGCCAGCCCAGGAAGGAAAGTCCATGAGGCTTTTATCTCCAATGGACCACAGAAAAAACAGAAGTGCTGCTGTGACTCAAGTGGTAGAGTGCTAGCCTTGAACAAAAGAAGCTCAGGGATAGTGCTCAGGCCCTGAGTTCAAGCCCCAAGACTGGCAAAAAGAAAATAGTTATAGCAGAAAAAACAGGGCTGAAAATTGTTCAGAAGTGAGATGAATTTTATCAATATAACAAATTAAGAAGCATATATTTTAGGAATTATTTGATGAGAAGTTTTTGAGTTCCAGCAAAAGGGAAATTCAAATATGGAAATTTCCCAGATGAGACATTCCTGCATATTACAGATTAACAGAAGAAATGAATCAACAAGGTGACAAGGTTTTAATTCACCATAGTAAAATGTGATCATGATTCATGCTTGCTTTTATCATTCTCAACAAATTCAGCTATCACACGATCCAAAGTCAAAACAGAAGCCATGTACAAATGGCTCAGGCCTATAATCCTAGCTACTCAGGAGGCTCAGATCTGAAGAATCATGGTTGAAAGCCAGCCTGGGCAGGGAAGTCTGTGAGACTCTTTTCTCCAATGAACCACCAGAAAACAAGTTATTGGTATTAAAATGTATGCGTTCATGGAGGATTTTTTAAAATATATATTATCAGGTTTTCCTACCCAACCACTGTGATGTCGCTCCATTTATTTCATGATTTTTTTTGTCCTGTAAAAATTTTCTACCTTTCTTTTTCCCCTATGGGTTCACTGACAAACGCAAACTGTGATGGCTGGCACCAGAAGCTCATGCCTGTAATCCTAGCTGTGAGGATCTCAGTTCAAAGCCAGCCTGAGGTAGAACAGTCTCCCAGGTCTCAAGAACTCTAAACCTAGGGCTCACAATGAGCTCCCTAATATCTTGAGTCCCTGAGATCAGGTGCAAGACTTTTTTGGCCAGTTGTGGGGCTTGAACATGGGCCTGGGTATAGTCCCGGAGCTCTTCTGGTTAAGGCTAGTGCTCTATCATTTTGAGCCACAACTCCACCTCCAGTTTTCTAATGGTCCAATGTAGATAAGAATCTCAGAGACTTTCCTGCGTTAGCTGGATTTGGACCACGATCCTCAGATCTCAGCCTCCTGAATTGCTGGGATTATAGGCATGTGCCATGGTACCTGGAAAGTACAAAAATGATGAGCCAACATTCTTCCGGAGGGGAGGTGCCAGCTTACAGTTCATCCTGCTAACCTGAAATCATAACAAAGACCAACATAATGGAGCTCTGTTTTTTCAGGTACTAAAAAGAGAAAAAAAGATGATGCCACACCCAGTATTTCTTCTAGAAATGGAAGGGTAAGCTCTCAAACTTATGGGAACATTTCCCACCACCCCCCCGCCCTCCCAGTGTTTGAGTGACTTCTAGTGGCTGCTTCAAATATGGCAACAGATTGCTTGTGTAAAACTCCAAAGTTATAACACACACACACACACACACACACACACACACACACACACACACACTAAAACTGGCAACACTGCTTTTCTTATAGCATGATTGGAAAACAGGATTAGCATGGAATAAGAATCACCAAGAAGAGGACTTGAGAAGAAGAGGGAAAGGAAGGTGAAGATACTCAAAGTACTTTAAGTAAGAAAATGGAAAAATGAAATCTGCTAAAAAAAAAAAAAAAAAAAAAACTACCTTAAAAAGGGTGGAGAGGAAACGAGTGTTGGTGTCTCACGCCTGTAATCCCATCTACTCAGGAGGATGAGATCTGAGAACCAAGGTTCAAAGCCAGCCCAAACAAGAAAGCCCACTGAGAGTCCTATCTCCAATTAACCAGCAAAAAGCTGAGGTGGAAACAAGGCTCAAGTTGTAGAGCACCAATGATCAGAAAAACCCAAATGAGAGCTGGAAGTTCTGATTTCAAACCTCATTACCTACACATGTATACAAACATACACACACTCACACAGACACATGTACAAACACACACACACGTGCCACTACTGACTAATGATCCTATAGATTGAAAATCAGTAATTCTTATATGAAATTACCTTGCCACAGGTTTATTTGTATTTCTTAAAAATGGATATGAAAGCCAGGTGCTGGTAGCTCAAGCCTATCATCCTAACTACTCAGGAGGCTGAGATCAGAGGATCAAGGTTCAAAGAGAAAAGAAGAAAAAGAAATCTATTCCCATTCTCTCTGTTAAGCATGGGGAAGGGGAAGAAACAAGGACTGGAGAAGCACTTTGAGAACACAAAGGACCCAGAAACCCCATCTCCAAAGCAAAGTCACCATGGCCTCTGCCACGGCCTATTACCCAGTCAGGAGCACTCCTTCTCCCAGAATACAAGCTATGTCCTCCTCTTCTCTGTCCACTGAACAGCTCCAACTAGCTCAGCAATTCATCTACAAACTCCCAACAAGAAAACCATCGGCCACAGCACAACAAAAATCCTCTCCTGGCCCCAAGTCCTTCCTCTTTCCCATAAAGGCTTTGGAATTCTTCTCCATTTTCACTTATGAGAAACTCCCGATGCAAAGGACAAAACATAACAACACATGAGGGCCAATCAGGTGGAAGGATAGCACATGACAACCAGTGAGGCTCAAGTGGTAGAGCACTAGCCTTGAGAGAAAAGCTCAGAGGCAGGGCCCAGGCACCGAGTTGAAGCCAGAAGACAAGAGTAAAACAAACAAAAAAAGGCAATTAAATACTGGGGCCAATACATAATGTAAGACTGGGCAAGATTCAATACTGTAATCTTAGCTACTTGGGAGGTAGAGATTTCAAGGATAACAATTCTAACCCAGCCCAGGCAAAAAGTTCATGAGACTCCCAATGGTTAGGGGAAGTATTGTGTATCCAGCCACAGTCAAGCCCGCCAAGCTACATGTGAAGTAAAAACAGGCAGATCACAGTCCTGAAGTTAAAAAATAAAAGGAGATCTAGTCCGGCTGTATCATTCATAAATCAATTCTATCTGAAAAATAACCAACAAACAAAGGACTAGAGGCATGACACAGTGGTAGAGCGCCTACCTAGCAAACACAAGGCCTTGCATTCAAACTTGAAGACCAGCAAAAATAGAAAAAAGAAAAACCTTACCTCAACGACAGGCACACTCTCCTGGAGCTTGGTGGTATGGGAGGCAAGCAAGGCAATCATCCGAGTTACCTTCAAGCATCTATACAAGAGAAAACACAGAACACAGGCTTGGAAAAGCAGGCAGGGAGGCAGGAAGCACCAAAGAAGGCCTTCAAAGCTAAAGATGTCCATGAGAAAAAAAAGGGCGAGAAGTCGGGGCTGGGGTGGGGTGGGGGGGAAATAGTCATTTGGTTCCATTGCAAAGGCTACCAGAACCTTCTTTCTAATGCTTGACCTTACTTTTGCTTTTCCACCTGGCATGCTGCACCTACAAAAAGCAAGAGGAGCCAGGCAGTGGTGGCTTTCACCTGCCATCCTACGTTCTTCTGAGGCACAAACAGGCAGATCACAGTCCAGGCCAACCCAAAGAATACACTTAAGAATTCATTCAAAAATCAATGAATGTAAAAAAAAAAAAAAAAACAGCTGCAAGTTTAGCTCATATGAGTACAAAACACAGTGCTAAAAAAGAATGGGGGTAGGAGGGGAGAATTTTAGATCACAATCCCATTAAGACTGTAAATAACACCTGTGCTGAGCTGCTGGCTCACACCTGTCATCCTCAAGAGGCTGAAATCTGAGGAAGGAGGTTCGAAGCCAGCCCTGGGGAAGACAAATCTGAGAGACTTATCTCCAAATAACCAGCAAAAAGCCAGAAGTAGAGGTGTGGTTCACATGGTCCAGTACCAGTCTTGAGTGGACAAGACGTCCCGAGTTCAAATCCCACTTTTGGCACATAGACTGACTGATCTTTTTCACACCAAAACACAACCGTTTTTGAAGTTTCTACAACTCCCCATAATCTCAAACTTTATATTTAGATAATTCAAGATGACTCTCTTTTAACTCTTTATCAGTTTACAATCAAGCAGTCTCCAGAAATGGCCCAAGTCAGAGTTATCATTGCTCCACAGTATGTGCTCATTTAGGACTGTATGTGTGGCGTCACACAGGCTGCAGTAACTTCCTAAAATGGTGGGGCACACTTTACATGTACTTACACATCCCAGTTTGGAGCAATCCTTAAATGCTGGGTGAGCAGGTGGAACTAGAATAAAAATTAAACATTGTACATTCAGTCCATCGACCACCACCTAAGAAGGAACATATAAGTGAATAACTCAGACTAAGAGGTCAATGGTTGCCTACAGGAGGGAGCTAAGAACTTAAAAATAGGCAAAAAGCGCATGCAGGATGTGGAGAAAGATCAACACAGAACCTAGTGGCTCACGCCTATAATCCCAGCTACTCAAGAAGCTGAGATCGGAAGATCCTGGTTCAAAGCCAGCTCAAGCAGATACATCCACCAAGAGACTCTTGTCCCACATGAAGCCACAAAAAAAGCTGGAAGCATAGATGAGGCTCAAGAGGTAGAGCTCCAGGACCAAGAAAGCCAAGGGAGGAAATGAGGCACTGAGGTCAAGCCCTAGTACTGGCACTGAAACAAGGCACTAGAATGTTCTGTCCAGGACCTACCAAGGGGGAGTGGAGGAGGCATGTAGCCACATACTTGTGAGTTACCACCGCACACAAACAGCATAGAAGGTTGAGCTTGGTGTGGGAGGCCGCCATGGTCTTCTAGGTGGAGTCTAACTTCAAGCAGGCTTGCTGCAGGAACTCATTTTAGTCCTGATCTTTCAGACACAGCAACTTCTCGGCTGGGACAGGAAAGAAGAAGAAAAAGGCTTAGTGGGATAGGGAGGGGGGCAAAACCATAGGCCGTGACTCCTCCACTATCATCACAACCACAATCAAAGCCACCAGTGCTCACATGGGCCTGTCATCCTAGCCACCCAGGAGGCTGACATCTAGAGTAGAATTCGAGGCCAGCTGGGGCAGGAAAAGTCTGTGAGACTCTTTATCTCCCATGAAACATGCAAAACAAGCCAGAAGTGGCACTGTGGATCAAGTGGTAGAGTGCTAGCTCTGAGCAAAAAAGCTCAGTGCCCAGAATCGTAGTTCAAGCTCCCCAGCCATTTAAAAAAAGAAACACTGGTCAGAGATAGAAATACTACATGGTAAACTCCTTGTATGACCTTTTCAAACCCACAAAAAATAAAATTGTTAAATGCAACCAAAACAAAAATCAACTATGAGTACATAATAAGAATTATCAATCCTAATAAGAAAAACAATAAAGAACACAGAACAACTTTCAGTTTTTTAACTATGAACATTATTTCATTCATTGACTTGCCATTATTTTTTTCTCAGTGCGTATTTCTTTTTTGTGCCGGTCCTGGGGCTTGAACTCGAGGTATGGGCACTGTCTCTGAGCTTCTTTTGCTCAAGGCGACTGCTCTATCACTTGAGCCACAGTACCACTTCCGATTTCCTGGTAGTTTGCTGGAGATAAGAGTCTCGTGGGGTTTCCTGCCTCAGCTGGAATCTTGATCCTGAGTCTTCTGAGTAGCTGGGACAACAGCCATGAGCCATGGTGTCCAGGTCCCTATTTCTTAAACAGACAAGTACTCCTGAGTGGTCGCTCACCTTGCTTAAAACAGGGCTCTTCTGTGGGGAGTTCAAACCAAGGTCCTTATCAGGATTTACAGCCACAGTGCTGGTTCTTGGGGTCAGAAAAGAACTTGAAAATATGCAAGAGTTGATTTATTGGTATTCAGATTTTCATAGTTCTAGCCTAAGCCTAATGCCAGCCTTGTGCAAAAAAAGCTCAGGGACAGTGCCCAGGCCCTGAGTTGAAGTGCCAGGACCAGTATTATTATTATTATTACATTCAAGAAAATGTTAGAGTATAATAAGGATATAGATTCTCATCAAAATAAAAAGCTTTTAATTCATTTCTATTTATATTACACTGTGATTTGGTGCCGTTAAGGTTATTCCCTGACTAATTTATTGTATCTTTCATTTAAAAATTCCAGGTTATTTTCTATGTGTGTTTTAAGTACAAACTTTAAAATACTAGTTTTATTATTTTTTATACATAGGTTTGTATAGGCAGGATGAACATAATAAAATAGATCAAGTACTTCATAAGAGATGAAAAATATGTACAGCTTTATTTCAGCAAACACTTGAAAGTGAACTTTCATACTTGTGCTTGGAATACATTTATGATTCCATGGGCTTCTATACCACAGTTTTCAGTTTTCCACATCTTAGAAATGCAACCAAGCTGGGCACAGTGGCTCACTCCTCTAATCCTAGCTATCCTGAGAGGTTGAAAGGACTTTTGGTTCAAGGACAGCTGGGGATAAAGAAGGTTGGCAGGACCCCATCTCAACCAAGAAAAGCTGAGTGTTGTGGCAGGTGCTTATCATCTCAGGCACAAAGGAATGTAAACAGGAGGATTACAATCTAGGACAGCCTGGACAGAGAAGTCTACAAGAATCCATGGTAAGAGAAGCAGCTGAGTATGGGAACCTATGCCTGTTATGCCAGGAAGCAAACAGCAGGAGGATCCCAGTCCAGGTCTAAGTGAAAAGTGATGCTCCCTAATCTCAAAACTAGAGAGTCAAGAGAGCTGCAGGTGTGGCTCAGGCAAGAAAGCACCAGGACTTTAGTTCAAACCCAATTACTGCCAAAAGGAAAAAAAAAATCAAAGACGGACTGGGGACCTAGCTCAAGTGATAGAGCACCTGCCTAGCACACACAGGCCCCGAGTTCAAAATCCCGCACTGTCAAAGAAACAAAGATCAGACATTCATCCGTCATAGACTCCTTTATAGATTTTCTAATTTTCCATTTGACATAGCTCAGGAGAAACATGGATTCATTTAATTGTCCCCCATTGATACTCTAGAGCTCAATTCAGTGGGATTTACTGTAGAAGGAAAAATAACAATTTTCATGAACAGAATATAAATGATTTTAAAATAAAGATTGAAAGCCAGGAACCAGTGGCTCACACCTGCCATCCTAGCGACTCCGGAGGGTGAGATCTAAATATGACAGTTCAATGCCAGCCCGGGCAGGAAAGTCTCTGAGACTCTTATCTCCAATGAACCACCAGAAAACCAGAAGTGTTGCTGTGGTTCAAGTGGTTGAGTGCTAGCTTTCAGCAAAAGAGCTCAAGGCAGTACCCAGGCCCCGAGTTCAAGCCTACAACTGACAAAAAATAAAAATTTGTAAATGTTTTTTTTTAAAAAAGCTAATGTAGTCCGAAAGAGCGGCACACTCGCTGGCCACTCCTTGGACCTTTTGCTTGTCAACTCTGAGGACTCTTCAAAAAATTCCCTGGAATCTTGGAGCCCAGAACATTCTACGATGGTTCTGCTACTAAACAGGAGAAAGCCAAGGTAATCACACATAACACTGAAACTCTCTCTCTAGTTTTAGATGCAAATCTCAAAGTTGAACACACACAAAAAAGTAATAATAATAAAGAATCGGGCACTGGTGGCTCATGCCTATCATCCTAGCTACTCAGGAGGCTAATATCTGGAGGATCTCGGTTCAAAGCCAGCCTGGGCAGAAAAAAAGTCCATGAGACTATTCTTTCCAAAGAACTAGCAAAATGTTGGAAGTGGTGCTGTAGCTCAAGTGCTAGAGCACAGGCCTTGAACACAAAAGCTCAGGGACAGAGCCCAGACCCTGTGTTCACTCCAGAACAGGGCAGGGGGAAAAATCTGTAAGCGGAGAGGTAATCAGTTAGGAAATGAAAATTAGTGGCTTACCTTGCCTGGAGAAATGTCGCAAAACACAATATCCAGGGTGTGGAGTTGGTGTAATCCAGCAATAACGTCAGCACCAAATGCTTAGACCACATCTTACAGAAGGCTTTTGTCCTGAGCAATAACTGTCTCTCAGGAGTTACCTGCAAGGAGTGGAGTAAAAGTCATCTCCCTAACCCACCACCATATTAATGAAAGAGCGAAGGTGGATACCATGACTCACACCTATAATCCCAGCTACTCAAGGAAGCTGATATCTGAGGATCACAGTTCAAAGGCAGCCAAGGCAGAAGAAATAAATTAACTAATCAAGGGACAGTGCCTATGTCCTGAACTCAAACCCAGGACTGGGGGAAAAAGCCTCTCTGATTTATCTACCTGGGATGTCTTTGAACCTCAACTCTCAGATCTCAAGCCTCCTGAGCAGTTAGACTATATCAATATTTGGTGGTCCTTGATTATTATTCAATGTATACATAGAAGCATGCAAACTTACTGCTTTGTTTATTGCTGGTCCTAGGGTTTGAACTCAGGACCTGAGCGCTGTCCCTGTACTTCTTTTTTTCCTCAAGGCTGGTCCTCTACCACTTGAACCACAGTGCCCCTTCCAGCTTTTTCTTTTTCTTTTTCTGGGAAGTTAGTGGAGATAAGAGTCGCACAGACTTTCCTGCCTGGGTTGGTTTGAACCATGATCCTCAGATCTCAACTTCCTGAGTAGCTAGGATGATGGGTGTGAACTAATGGTGTCAGGTTCCATCCCCCCCCCCATTACACTGCTAAAAAATAAAAGCTTTCAAGCTAAAAGACAAGGTGGCACCCATCTTCTCCACTGTCTGAATTCCCAGAAAACTGTACAAACAAACTGCTGTGACACGAAATGGCCACTAGGTGGGGACATCTCCTAGCTCAACTTTTCTAGCTTTTCTCAAGAGCAATCTATTCCATAATAATAATAATAATAATAATAATAGTAAACCACTATAAAAACGTAGTTTAGGGGGCTGGGAATGTGGCTTAGTGGTAGAGTGCTTGCCTAGCATGTATGAAGCACAGGGTTTGATTCCTCATTAACAGAGACACAGAAAAAGCCAGAAGTGGCAATGCTGATCAAGTGTAGAGTGTGAGTCTCCAGCAAAAGCAGCTCAGGGGCAATGCACAGGACCTGAGTTCAAGTCCCAGGACTGGCCAAAAACAAAAACAAAAACTGTAAGTTGGATGAGGCTCTGTCTTATAATTGTTGGGGGTGGGGGAGGGGGGTATGTGCCATCACTGGGATTTGAACTCAGGGCCTCACACGTTTACTTAGCTGTTCTGCTCAAGACTAGCGCTCTACCACTTGAGCCAAAGTGATACTTCTGTCATTTTCTGAGGATTTTATTGGAGATCAGGAATCTCATGGACTTTTCTGCCCAGGCTGGATTCAAACCACGATCCTCAGATCCCAGACTCCTGTGAAGCTGGGATTGCAGGTGTGAGCCGCCGGCACCCGGCTCAACGGTCCTCTAATGAATCACAGTTTCACTGGATATTTAAGTACTAGCTGCCATTATGACTGTTTCCTTCCTTCACTGGGGCTCGTTTGCAGACAAAGTGATCCCCGTGGGGCTGGGAACAGCTGGGGTGGGGACTGGGGGTTTCCAGGAATCCCCACCATGTCACTCCACCCACGTCACCCATCGGGCCAAGGCTTGGGGTCCACACCGGAGCACCCCGAGTTTCTTCTCTCCACCTCCCCACCCTCCACCCCGGTCCACACAGGTCGAGGACCCATGGGCCTTGACCTCAGGCCACACATGGAGCAGAGTATGAAGAGAAAGGCCGAAATCCAGGCCTAAAGAGAGACCCGGGGTGTTGCCCGATACCTGAGGCGGCTGAGAGAGACACCATGCCGGCAAACAAACCCTTCAAAGGCCCGGGTCACTCACCAGATCATCGGCCTGAAAGAGAACAGAGAATCCATTTCAGAATTTCCACGGCTCCAGGAGGCTCTGCCCCTCCTGCAGGCGGGTCCACGGGTCCGGGCTAGTGAGGGGGAGAAACCCCACAGCCCGGACGTGCGCAAGCGGGAACCAACCTCACTCCCATCTGCGTTTGGATTCGCCCAATGCGTTTCCAAGGTAGCGCAGGGCATGTGGGAAGAGGAGTGGCGCTGATTAGTTGAGCAGTTTCTGTTTCCATTGGCTGGTGAGTGGAAGTGGCTAGCTAAGAAGGCCGCCCTTATGCCCCACCAGCCTTCACACTACTGATTGGCGGGAAGAAGGAATGGGAGGAGCTTGTAGACTCAGCCCCACCCGCCCCAGCCCCCCGGCTATGGTGATATCGGCTCTTCCATGCCCATGGCAGCACGCTGGATGCAGGAAGGAACAGACGGCGCTGATTGGCTGATTCAGGCTCTCCGTTTATGATTGGCTATGGCCCCCAGATGACAGATCCCCCAGATAGACCCTCACACCTTTTGCCTGGGCTGATCTTGAATCTCAGTTCTCCTGGCTTGGTCTCCCAAGTGGCTGGAATTACAGCAGTAAGCACCCAGCCTTTAAAAAAATAGCACAAATAAACTGGAGTTTATTTACCTGAAAGTAGAACAAATATTGCCTGAGGAGAGAGAAGAGAACATGAGCTTCTATGCTGGGATCCAAAACAGCAGCCAATCTCATTCTGACCTCTGGCTGTGTTGCTACCACAAGGATATGCTAAGTGCAAGGACATTTGTTTACTAGTAACTCTGCCCCTATCAGGAATTGCTTTGCTATGACTGCTGGAGTACATTCCTATGTTAATCAACTTCATCCTGTCTTTACTGCCAACAGATGTTGCGAACTTCAAAGCCTCTTTGTGTTCTTGAATTTTAGTGACCCTATGTTATTCCCTGGTTCCTAAACTGCATATAAGCTGGAAGTTAAGAATAAACGTGGCTGCAGTCTTGAGTTACCATCTTAACCTGCAGACCTCCCGAACCCCATCTTTTGTCTCTTGTCTTCTTTCTTTTTCTTTAATCCTTGCCCCCTCAATCAGGATTTCCTCTTCACTGCAGGCTGGCTCTGGAACTTCTTGAACAAGATCTTCAGAGAATTCCAGAAAGCCCAGGCTGATGCCTGGCATAGACATGGAGGCTTAGTATGTAAAGGACACAGTTATGGAAACTGAAGCAGAGAGTGGCAACTGAGCTGGCTGCAGTACACTGTAAGCCTGCACGGGAGTTGGGCATAACTCCAATTGTGTTCCTCATGATCTGAGGATCAGGGTTCAAAGCCAGACCGGGCAGGAAAATCTATTAGACTTTCCAGTGAACCAACTAAAAGTTGGATGTGGAAGCTGTGGTTCAATTGGTAGAGTGTTATCTTTGAGCAAAAGAAGCTCAGGTATAGTGCCCAGTCCCTGTTTATAAGCCACAAGACTGACCTACAAAATAATAATAATAATAATAATAATAATAATAATATATTTGTTGTTTGGGACAAGACTATCGACTCTTATCTGGTGTGTGTGTGTGTGTGTGTGTGTGTGTGTGTGTGTGTGTGTGTGTGTGTGTATGCTGCTTCCCTGTCTCAGGGCCTGGGCACTGTCTCTGAGCTTCTTTGGCTCAAAGCTAGTGCTCTATCTAAAACGCTTTAGTATTAAAACAGGAGATTGTAACTGTTTCTACTGGACTAATATTTGTGATCCATCTCCCTCCACCTTTTGAGCACTGGAATTACAGAGGCATAAGACTACACACTGGTTCTTAAATTACATTTTTAGATGCAAGCCTAGAACCTCTGCCAACTAAAATGTAACAATTACTATTTAAAAGTGCTAGTAGCATCATATCTACAGAACCTCTTAATGTGTTTAATGAAAATTCAAACAGAAATGAAAGAATTAAAAAAGACCAGATAAATGCAAGAGGGATATTCTATGTTCATGGATTGAACTATTTAATATTATTAAGGTATCAGTTTCTTCCATATAGATCTGTGTACCAGCATGGTTAGTATCTAAGTGATAATATCAGCATCATCAATATCATATGTCTTTGTTTAATGGGACCAGCGTATTCGTTGAAATTAAGAGAAATTGGAACTTATAACAATTTGGAAGAATAAAGTCACAGAGAAAGAACTAATTTTAGTAGTTTGTCATTATTTAAGAAATTATAGAATTTGAGAAAGGTTAGAAATATGGAAAAATTATAGTTGAGAAGTAAACCTTTACACATATAATTGATTAAATTTTGATCAAAATACAAAGGCAAGTAAAAATTAATCTAAATAGTTGATACAACTGTTTCTAAAGGTAAAGCCTAAAATTATAAAACTTGCAGAAATAAATATAGAAGTGAAATCTTTTTGGCTAGTGGTTAGTATTTCTAAGGCAGAGGCTTTGTTTTATTGCAAAAAGAAGTAAGTTCAAGAGAAGTTATGAAACATACTTGACCACATTGAGAACATTTGTTCTCAAAAGATACTTGCAAGCTGGGTGCTGGTGCCTCGTGCCTGGAATCCTAGCTAATCAGGAAGCTGAGATCTGAGGGTGACAGTTAAAAGCCAGCCTGGGCAGGAAAATCTGTGAAACCCTTATCTCCAATCACTCACCAAAAAATCCAGATGTGGAGCTATGGCTTAAGTGGCAGGTTACTGGCCTTGAGAAGAAAGCTCATGGATAGTGCCCCAGCCTTCCGTTCATGTCCCAGAATCAGCACACACACGCACACACACACACGCGTGCGCGCGTGCACACACACACCACTTGTGAGGGAAGAAACACTTAAACACTTAGTTTGGGCAGAAAATTTTTGACAGAGGTGTTTACACGTCTCTCATGGAGAACATATCCAGATTATGAAATTTTTCAACACTGTGCTTCAATAGAAGTGATATATAATCAATGATATTGAGATATTTAACATGGAAAAATAATTGTATGTCAAAGTACCATAGTCAGTGTTACCAGTCATTAGGACAAAGGTTCTCCAGCACCTTTTTCACAGATGGTTGTAGGCTCTCTGCGAGAGTGTGATGGTACAGTTCCTTTGGAAGACTGTGCAGTGGGTTCCCATAAAATGTGACATGCCCTTGCCATGGGATAAAGTCCTATTCCATAGAAGTTGCTAACATCAAATGAAGCTCTATGATCACAGAAGAGCCCGTATGTAAATGGTATGTGGACTGAGTGTAGTCATCTTAAACTGGAAACAAGCCAAGTGCTCCTCCACTGGGGAATAGACAGACTGAGTACATCATAATGGGATGTTGCTCAGTATGGAAGAGAGAAAACCATGGATATGCAAACCACCTGGAAGACCTCAAAGGCATTCCGCTCTGCAAGAAGCATGGTCATCAAACAGCACAGTGCACATTTAAAAGTGGAGACAGGAATAGGTTACAGGTCAGGAGTAGACAGGCTTTGGAAGGGGGGAGGGCATCCACAAAGTCATATTGGAAACTTTCCAAGTCCTTCCATTTCGTTACAAATGGGGCAATGTCATTCTTTCTGATAGAAGCATAGAATTCCATCGTGTATATGTATCACATTTTTCTGATCCACTCGTCTACTGAGGGGCATCTGGGTTGGTTCCATATTTTAGCAATGACAAATTGTGCTGCGATGATCATTGTGCTGGTGGCTTTAGTGTGGTCTTGCTTGTAATCCTTTGGGCAGATACCCAAAAGTGAGGCTGCTGGGTTGTAGGGGAGCTCTATGTTTAGCCTTCTATGGAACCTCCATACCTCTTTCCAGAGTGGTTGAACAAGTTTACATTATTATCAACAATGTAGTAGGGTTCCCTTTTGGCTACATCACCAGAATTTGTTATTGGAAACTTTCATTTTATTTTTGTGCCTGTCCCAGGGCTTGAACCTGGGACCTGGGTACCATTCCTGAATGTTTTTGGGCTCAAGGTTAGTGTTTTACCACTTGAGACATGGCGTCATTTCTGGTTCAGGTTTTTTTTTTTTGTTTATTTTTTAATTTGAGGTAAATGTTTCACAAAACCTTCTACCAAGGCTGAATTAGAACCTGTTCCTAAGATTTCTGCCACCTGAATAGCTAGGAATACAGGCATGGGCCACTGGTGCCTGGCATGGATTACTTTTTGATGAGAATAAGTTGTTCAAAATTTTAACCTTGAAGAGGTGGTACATAATTATATACATTTGTCAGATCTCATAGAGCTGTCTTCTAAACTAGGTAATTTTTTAATACCAAAATTCAACTTAATATCTATCTATAATTAATTATTCTTTTTTTTTTGCCAGCCCTGGGCCTTGGACTCAGGGCCTGAGCACTGTCCCTGGCTTCTTTTTGGTCAAGTCTAGCACTCTGCCACTTGAGCCACAGCGCCACTCCTGGCCGTTTTCTGTATATGTGGTGCTGGGGAAGTGAACCCAGGGCTTCATGTATATGAGTCAAGCACTCTTGCCACTAGGCCATATTCCCAGACATGAATATTTTTATAAAAGCAATTATATAAATATGCTATACCAATGTTTCTTTGTTGACCTATACAAAGATATACATATAATATATTCATCAAAAACAAGTTGTGTTTATTTTAGTTGTGGTGAGATTTAATATATTACTTTATTTTCCATTGTATTCGTTTTCATTTCCTGGCACCATTTGTAGGGCTTGAACTCTGGGCCTTGCTTGGCATTTTTAGTCACAGTTGGAGTCCTTTGCCACGCAGGGCATGCCTTCAGTTCTGCACTTTTCTATTTAATTGGAAACAGGGATCATTTATTTGTCTATCCTAGTTGGACTTCAAACCAGGTTTCTCAGTAGCTATAATTATAGGCTTGAGATACCAGAACCTGACTTCTTTGCACTCTTTTAAAGTAATTCATCTCTGAGAGGTATGTACTGATTTTTCAGTAGTAGCTTATTAAAAAGGTTATTTTCAAAATGATGTACAGAGGGGTTAAAGTTTCATAATAAGTCAGTGAGTACATTTCTTATCCAACTTGTTACCTCCTTCATTTTTCTCCCACATTCCCCCTCCCCATATCCCTCCCCCAGCATGAGTTGTACAGTTGGTTTACAGCGTATAGGTTTGTAAGTATTTCTGTTGCATTGGTTCACCTTTTACCCTTTGTCTCTCCATTTTGATGTTCCTCTCCCCTTCCCTAGTTCGAATAAACAGATATAGATGCCTCAGGGACTCTTTTTCTGCTGAAATTTCATTCTAACTCCACTGTTGACTTGATGACATCACTATTTCTCCTGGGTGTAAAATGATGAATGCATTTCTTTGTTTAGTCATGGTAATTCAAGGCAGACATTAGTATGTCAGTCATATACTTTGCCTTGATTGTAGTAGCAGAGCTTGTAGGAGTAGGAGCAGCAGCCTGGTTGCCTAAAGTTAGAAGGTCCAAAGAAGTTACTTTGGCAAGAGAGAATGAATGAATGCAGTGAAGAACAACAAATAGATTTGAAAATTCCAACTTCTGAAAGGAAAAGAGAAATAGGTCAGATAGCATAAAATATTTTTTTGAAAAACTGCTCTAGTAAATAATATTTAAGTGTTTTAAACTTATGTGTAAAGACCAATATATAATACATAAAAATTAATTTCTAATGTAGACTTTCTCTTTTGCTCTCTCTCTCTATATGTATATATAGTAGATTTTCATCTGTATAATAGAAAAAAAGATTAAGTATTTTCATCATCTATGAAAGTCATTTCAGGATTAGTAATACTTCACAAAGTTGAATTTTACTTTTGATTCAGTCCAGAAAAAAATTGAGAGTACTTTTAAGAATACTTATATGTCTTTATACGTACTTTAAATGATAAACATTAGTTAAAATAACTAAAAGCATTTACCCTTTTCCAAAACGAATGACTGTCATTTAAATGGCATCTGAACTTATGAAAGCAAGAAGTAAGAATGTTTGTGATGCTATGAGTCAAAACACAGAAGTGATATTTTCATTAATTATAATTGTATCAGTTAATGATGCAATTAATCATTATTAGTAGTTAATACTAGGGCCTGCTAATTCATTTTGGAGTTTTATAACTAGGTTTCCCAGTTAGATCAGCTTAGATATATATGAAAATTTGTCAACCGCCCATTATTGGAAGTGATGAAATTATTTATATTGTAAGAAAAACAGAAAAAAAAATTTCAACTTCCAAATGCTATTACAGTAGCTGCAAAACCCTAAGGGGATGTTTAGGATAGATTTGAAAAGACAAAGGCATGAATGTTTTTATAGAAGACCAACAGTAGTCCCATAAACATCTTTCAATACCATGAGAATTAAAAGAAAACTAATACTTTTATATGTTAATAAAGTTAATTTGCAGAACTTTTCCCATTGCTGGTAAAAAAGTAGGTAATAAATTATTGAAATTGCTGATCAACTTGTTGCCACTTTATGAGGCAAGCACTCTTGCCACTTGGACATATCCCCAGCCCTTGTTGCCACTTTATTATATATTTGTAAAACAGGATGCAGAATTACAGTTAATTTGCACACTAATTATTGTGTTCATGATTCATACTGTTTTCAGTGGAAATTAATATATGTCATCCAATCAATTAGGACTCATTAAAGTATTGGTAGGTATCATAGAGCCATTTAAACAAAATAAATCACTTTAAGGGTGTGTTTTTTTATATGGACCTAGAGATACATACAGTAGAATGTAAGCATAGTCACAGGCCCAAGCCACAGAGAAGGTAGAGCTCATGGTTGCTTTAGAATTCTGTGTATTCTTAGTCAGTTTCCAGTGGCAAAATAGTGACTTATTCCAAAAAAAAAATCACTCATTAAAAAATTCTCATTATTAAAATTCTTTAATTAATTAATTAATGTCACTATTGATATTTTAATCCAATTACTCACACTTGCAAGAATGATGCTCTACCAGTAGAGCAGCACCTCCAGACATTTTTGCTCTGGCTATGTGTGAGGTAGGCTACTACTTTGCTCCAGCAATGGCCAGGGCCATGATCTTCCTACTTATGCTTTCCACTATAGTTAGAATGACAGTAATTTACCAGTTCACCAAGTATCACCATAGATTGTGTGCAGCTATTGATTAAAAGCATAGGCTGGCCTTGAAATATGATCCTATCTGTACCTACCTATCAAA
Source organism: Perognathus longimembris pacificus (assembly GCF_023159225.1). NCBI lineage: Eukaryota > Metazoa > Chordata > Mammalia > Rodentia > Heteromyidae > Perognathus > Perognathus longimembris. The sequence goes on along the minus strand of NC_063178.1, from coordinate 48,949,636 downwards.
TAACAAGGATTACAGGCATGAGCTATTGTCACACTTCCGTGTTATTAATGATTGATAAGTTGCTTATAAATTAAAAGGTTTAGTCTTGCCTAAACTCACCCTGAAAACTATTTACTGTATTACTCTTTATGCAGCCAGTTTGTCTTGTTTGTTACACAGAATAATTTCTGTGTAAAACCATTTTAACAACTTAATCAACTATGAAAAAGGTTTAAAATTTTGTAGAAAATTTAAGATTTTTCTGTGCATTATTGAAAATAAAACAATAATGAAAACATTGAATTCATTCTTGGTGAGAAATATTGTTAAATGTTATAATTGGTCAAAATGATCTAGCAAGAATTTTTTTCTCAAAAATGTACTACAAGAATCCTCAAGTATCTTTAAATGCAGTCCTTTTTAGAAAAATTAAGGTCTCCAGTTTTTCCTATCCATCCTGTTCACTATCTTTCAATAATTTGATGATGTTGATTGTGACTTTAACAGTTTTACATCTTTATTTGGGAAGGGGGTGATGGGAAGATAGCAATGCAAGGTAATTAGAAAGGACAGCAGGTGAACTGAGATTTAGCCTTTGATTTTAATGTCAGCTCATCCACAATGTTTTGTCTTAAGAAGACAGAATTTTAAGTAGGATCCAGTGTCTAAACATTATAAACAGTTTCTGGCTTCAGTAAAAAAAAAAAACACTCACTATACTAGTAATCAGTATAATATTAAACTGCATCAATAGTTGCTAAAATTGATTCAATCATCAGTTTAGCAATACCTGGTAAATATTGTTAAATAATACCAATAAAATTAGTTCACCATGCATTTCTCAGCAAGTGTAAAATAAAAATCTGAACAATAAAAGTAATCTTAGAAAACAAATAGAAGACATAAAAGGAAATTTTAGAATGCAGAGACACAATAAGTGAAATGAAAAATGGCCTCGGCTCAATAGGAAAAGGCAATGATTACAGGAGAAGAAAATCAGTGAACTAGATGAAAGAACAGTGAAAATAATGGAAGTAACAATGAAATAATAATAGTATGAAATATTTTTTAAATGAAAAAATGACATAAGTATGCTGTGAAATAACAAGAATTATATAAAAGTTATGTCATCACAATTCAAAAGGAGAAAAGTATTGAAGAACTGAAAAAATGCCAAACGATATAATAACTGAAAAATTGACAAATTTAGTAGAAGTGAAACTTTTGAGTAAAATACAAGATAAACTCAAAGACATTCTTGACAAGACATAGTAGGTTCAAACTTCTCAAAACCAAAGACAATGAGAAGTGTTGACAGCAGCAATAGATAAAGAAAATCTTACTTATAGAACACAATTCAAAGACAGAAAATTATCACCAGAAAATGTAAAGTGTGAAGCAAGTGACTTAAGAATTCCCAACTGCTGAAAGAAAAGATCTGTCAATATTGAACCCTGTATACAACAAAATATTGCTTCAGAAACCAAAATGAATTTAAGACAGTCTCAAATATAGGAAGTAATAACTTGAAAGAATGCTTCAAAAAATAACTAAAAAAATGGAGCCAGTTTCAGCCAGTTTGGGTATCTCACATTTGCAATCAGAGCTACTCAGTAGGCTTGAGTATTGGGGGTGGAAGCCAGTCTGGCCAGTAAATTTGGTGAGACTCTTATTTCCATTTAATCAGAAAAAAATATTGGAAGTAGAAATGTGGCTCGGGGTGTAGAGCTCTAGCTTTGATCAAAAAAGCAGAGAGAGCTAGCTCCATTTGAAATAGGCCTAAATAAATAAAAAATAAAATAGCTGGAAATAAACCTAACAAAGAAAGAAAAAGGCCATAAAAGCAAAAAGTATAAAAAGAATTGAAGAAAGCAATTAATGATGACATCAGGAAATAGAAATAACTCCTATGTTAATGGATAGTAGCATTAATATTGTGAAAATGGACATACTGCCAAAATGATCTAGAGATTTAACATGCTCCCAGTCAACATTCCAATGACAGTCTTTAATGAGACAGAAAACAATCCACAAGATCATATAGAATAACAAAACCTCCAATAGCCAAAGCAATTCTGTATAAAAAAGAGCAATGCTTGTAGTATCACAATCCCAGACCTCAAATGCTACCAAAACAGCTTAATATTGACACGAAAATAGATGCAAAGACTAATGCACACACACACACACAAATCCAGAAATAAAACCAGATCTTAGAGTTATCTGATATTTAATAGGAGACCCAAAGATACATCTACATCTTGGAAAAAAGAAGCTTCTTCAATAATTGGTGTTGGGAAAACTAGGTATCCATATTAAGCAAACTAAATTTGGAGCCTTATTCATCATCATGCGCTAATATCAACTCAAAATGAATTGAATATCTCAATGTCAGACCTGAAACTTTGAAATTATTGCAAGAGTAGGAAAAACATTAAAACTTATGAGTATAGGCAGAAACTTTTTGAAAAAAATTCCCAGAGGCATAGCAGATAGGAGAGGGACTTGAAAAATAGTATTACCTCACAACAAATTTCTGAGTGGTGTATTGATGACTCACACCTGTAATCCTAGCTACTCAGGAGGGTGAGATGTAAGCATCACAGTTTGAAGCCAGCCCCAGTGAGGAAAGTCCATGAGATTCTTTTTTTTTTTTTTTTTTTTTTGCCAGTCCTGGGCCTTGGACTCAGGGCCTGAGCACTGTCCCTGGCTTCTTTTTGCTCGAGGCTAGCACTCTGCCACTTGAGTAACAGCGCCACTTCTGGCCATTTTCTGTATATGTGGTGCTGGGGAATCGAACCCAGGGCTTCAAGTATACGAGGCAATCGCTCTTGCCACTAGGCCATATCCCCAGCCCCACATGAGATTCTTATTTCCGATTAACCATCAGAAAATTAGAAGTAGAACTGTGGCTCAAAGTGGTACAACAGTATCCTCGAGTGAAAAAGCTCAGAGATAGTGTTCAGTCCCTGAGCCCAAGCCTCATACTGACAATAAAAAGGTTTTGCATAACAAAGGACAGTTAGTAACCCAAATGCCATGTCTCATTCTAAACAAATCTCCAAAAAGGAGCCCATATGTCAATATGTAAAACACATCTCATAACCTCATACCTCCTAATTTCATTTTACCCAAATGTCAGGGTCTCAGCTCCCAGCGCTCTCCTGACCTGCAGGAGAGACAGGGAAGCTCGCACCGACTGGGGCGGGCCAAGAAAAGAGAAGGGTTCATGGACCGCCCCTACCCAGCCCCTCCTCACCTGAGGACAATCAGACGAAGTCTGGGAGAAATGTCTGCACATGTCTTGCTTTATTGAAATAAGCTCTGCTCTTAAATAGGTCAGGGAGAGGCAGGAATGGGAGGGGTGTACGCACACCTATCTAGGGACTGTGAAGGGAGGCCTGAGCTGTCCGTCAAGGGAGGAGGGCTGAGGGACCAATCCTAAGAGGCGGCCTAATTCTACATCACAGCCCACAGGACCGCCTCGGGTTCATCACCAGGCGCCATCTTGGCCACACGTGGTCCCAAGGCTGGGAGGCAGGGTCAGCTAGAACCACCTTTCTGGGTTGCGGAGTAACAGCCACGAGGCCCCAGGGCTGGGAAACAGGCGGGGCCAGCTAATTGCTTCCAGGCATGCCCCACACCCAAGTGTATCATGGATCTATGTGTCTATAGATAGAAACTTTTTTTGAGCTTGGGAAAATCTAATTTAAGATAGTTTAAAATACAGAGAGTACACATATTAGAATCAGTGAAAATACTACACTGTAAGATAGTTTTGTTGTTAAGAAAAAAGTGCAAACCCCTCTGTACATCACCTTGACAATAAAATTAAATTTTTAAAAAGTACACAAAGACAGATGAATACAGCCAGACATTCAGAATTATCTCTGCGCTCTCTCTCTCCCCTCTCTCCCCCTGCCCCCTCTCTCTGTCTCTCTCTCTCTCTTTCTTTTTTCCAGTTCAGTTCCTCTGCCTTGTAATGGCCTATCTACTCAATCCAGGAGATAAGTGTCCCATGGGAAACCAAGAGTATTACACAAAATGCTTGAAATCTGAGGATCCTGGTGCAAACCAGCCTGGGCAGGAAAGTTCCTGAGACTCTTATCTCTAATTAACCACCAGCAAGCTGAAAGTAATAGAGCTGTAACCATTAGAAAAACACCTCAAGTTCAAACCTATGACTGGAACTCATGAAAACAAAACCCATGGCCCGGCTCTGCACTCTGGCTCCCGCACTCTGGCTCCCGTGTCCCGGCTCTGCGTCCCAGCTCCGTGTTCCCAGAGGTTGCACCTGTAGGTCATTTGAGGAGCCCAACTGGTCATCTGAGGAGGTCTCCCCGGAACCCAACCCCAGATCTCTGTATTCAGAGACCCAGGGCCATCTATGGCATGTCGAAGGTGCACATGGAGCCCATGGGACATTAGGCCTGGGAAAAAATGGACATTATTCCAATCATTCAAAGAAATTCACAAGTTCAACAATATCCTAGAAAAAGAAAAACTGTGAAATTAACATATGCTCTGTATTTGAAAAGCTAGGTGGCTGAGACTGGCAGAAGTGTAAATGCAGCAAAGGTATCCAAACATCCATATGACTTCCTAAACGAGGTACCTGATGGTCCAACCAGCTGCTGATTCACATCATTATGTATTCTCCATGATAAACACAACCACATCTAAAAAATCTCAGAAAGCACTGATGAATGTGCATTCATATTGCGACAGCAACTTTTTGAAGAGAGTTCCAGAGCACAGCAGGTAGGAGAGTGACTTGAACAAATGGGGCTACATCAAATTAAAAGACTCTGCACAGCAAAAGACATAGTTACTAAATATAAAGACAGTGAACAGACCATGAGAAGATCATTATCGGGAATATATCTGACAAAGGTGTAATCCCCAAAATACACAAGGAGCTCAAGAAATTAACTCCTCCCAAAGCTAATAAATCAATCACTAAATGAGCATTGGAAGTAAGAGGAGACTACTCAGTAGAAGAGGTAAGAATGGCATAGAAACATATGAGGAAATGCTCAATATCCCTGGACATAAAGGAAATGCAAATCAAAACAACTCTGAGATTCCATTACACTCCAGATAAATTGGCCTATGACATGAATTCAAACAACAAATGTTGGTGGGGATGTAGAGGAAAGGAGCCCTATTGCACTGTTGGAGGAAATATAAACTCATACAACCACTCTGGACAGCAGTATGGAGATTCCTCACAAAACTAAGTATACCTCTACCCTACAACCCAGCCATACCACTTCTGTGCATCTGCCCAGAACATCTTAAGCCAGGTTGCTGTATAGACATTTGCACATCCACGTTCATTGCTGTACTATTTACAATATCCAAGTACAGGAAACATCTCGGTTGCCCTGCAATTGATGATTGGATAAAAAAAAGAAGTGTGGTACTTCCATATGATAGAATTTTACACAGTGATTAGAAAGAATAGTATCATTTGCAGGGAAGTGGATGGACCTATAATAACTCATGTAAAGTAAAGTAAGACATCAGACACTATGTTGAAAATGAATTATCCAACCTGAGTGCTGGGATGGGAGTGAAAACCTTCAAGAGAGAAGGAAGGGGTAACATTGTCAAAAAAGAAATGTACTCATTACCTGACTTATAAAACCTTAACTCCTCTGTACATCACCTTTATGCCAATAAAAACAGCAACGAATAGCTCAGGGACAGTGCTGAGGCCCTAAGTTCAAGCCCCAGGACTGGAGAAGGGATGTGTGTGTGGAGAGGATGAATATAAAGAACCTTCTAACATTAGGGGGGGAAAGTAATGTGGTGGATAGAAAGATAAACATAACTATTCTTTTGTTTGAGTTTTCTAAACTATATTTCTGTAAGCCTGATAGCCCCCCTCTCCCATAGTTTAGCATGCCCCTTCCCTAGTCAACACTAGGCCCATTTAGTGAGGGCAGTAAATAATCAGCCTTCACCCCCTTTACATTGAGATGACACTCCTTTGGGGCAATTATGACCACATAAGGCAACAAGATCCCCTTAGCACGACCTTCAGGCCTGGGCAGCTGCAGGAGCCCTTTTCTACCATTTGGAAAGCAGCCATAAATCCCAGGCCAACATGATGAAGCCTCTGATCTGCACATCCACACTGAGGTCCCCGCCTTCAAGACCTCCTAGGTTATATATGTCAACCCAGACAATAGGCCGCATTTCTCACTTCTCCCGGTGAGAAGGCCCCCTTTGCCAGCAATGAACTTTTCCTTTGTTCTTCTGTACCTGGATGTCTGCATCTGCATAGTTTCTGGAAATGTCTAATATATTCTAACAATTTCAATATTGAAAAAAGTTGTATTGTTTGGTGTAGATTTCAATGTATGTAGAGAAAATACTTTTTAAGTCTTTTTTCAGTTTATTTCCTAGTTTTACTTTTTGTCTCTGAACCATTTGATAGTTACAAAAAATAGTATAATTTCCCAGACTGCACCTTATCTATTTATTCTTTTCTCCCATAAACAACTTTGGCTCCTCTTAATTTTAAAAGGAGTGCAGTGGTAGCCAGTTGCCAGTGGCTCTCACCTATAATCCTAACTATTCAGGAGGCTGAGATCTGAGAGTCCCAGTTTGAAGCCATCCCTGGTAGGAAAGTGAGACCTTCTCTCCAAGTAACCACTCCAAAGCTGGAAATGGTTAACGCTATTGAAGTGCTAGCGTTGTATTGGAAGAAAATGGAGAAGCCACGTTTTTTGTTTTTGTTTGTTTGTTTTGGGTCGGTTGTGGAGCTTGAACAATGGGCTTGGATGCTGTCCTAGAGCGCTTCAGCTCAAGGCTAGCCTTCTGCTACTTTGCAATACAGCTCCACTTCTGGGTTTTCTGGTGGTGAATTGGAGATAAGAGTCTCAGACCTTCCTGCCTGTGCTGGCTTTGAACTGTAACCCTCAGATCTCAGCCTCCTGAGTAGCTATGAAGGCCAAAGAGGAAATAAAGAACAAAAACAATACCAACAAACCAAGTCAGCTCCAATGGAGAGCTGAAGTGGGACACCATGGTGACTGAGGAAGAGTCAGGAGACAGAACATGAACATGGAGACACATGGAAGGGCTTCGAGAAGATATTTTAAAGATATTCTCCATAAGCTAATATGAAATGTTACACATACATTTAGCAAATATATTGAGAAACATTCACATGCACTTAGAAATACATGAATGTTATATTTATATTGTAAAACATACTGTGTATTACATATATTATAAAATGTAAAATAAAAGGACAAAGGGACTTCAAATAAATTTTATCTAAAATTGATCTTATATACTGTTTTTGCAACTAGAATGTAACAATATATTATTGTGTTTGTCTATTTGTGTGTACATATACTTGCACACATTTAAGTATATATACATATATGTTATTTTACATATGTAAACTACAATTCCTAATGAAATCACTGAAATTATATGTTGAGGCATATGATAGATAAAACAAATTTGGAAGAAAGCTTATTTCTGCTACTTTTTTTAAGGCCTTGTTATATACTCAAGGCTGGCTACTAATGCAAGGTCCTCCTAACTTAGCTTCCTGATTGCTATGGTTACAATATGGTGCAATCACTCTGGCTTAAAAACTTAAACAAAGATTAAAGAAGACATAAATGTGATTGAAAATAGAAAGACCATTCAACAAATAAATAAGACTAAAAGCTGGTTCTTTGAGAAAACAAATAAAATTGACAGACCTCTTGTAAGACTTACAAAAAAAGGGAGAGAAGAGACTCATATCCATAAGATCAGGGACCCCGCTGGAAAAATTACAACAAATATACACTCTATTCAAACAATCATAAGGAACTCTTTCCAGAACCTCTACTCACTGAAGAACAATGATTTTAACAGAAATGAATCAATTCTTAGATAAGTATAAGCTTCCCAAACTGAATCAAGAAGAAACAAATCAACTAAATAAACCAATAACTTACAACGAGATACAAGGGGTAATCAAGAGCCTCCCAACAAAGAAAAACCAGGCCTGGATAGATTTACCAATGAATTCTATTAAAAAAAAAAACCTTTAGTGAGGAGCTAAAGAGTCCTCAAACTCTTCCACAAAATAGAAACAGAGGGAGAAATCCCAAACTCATTCTATGAAGCTAATATTATACTCATCTCCAAACCAGGCAAAGACCCAACAAAAAAAGAGAACTACAGACCAATATCACAAATGAACACAGACGCAAAGCTCCTCAACAAAATATTAGCTAACAGGATCCAGAAACAGATCAAGAAAATTATACATCATGATCAAGTAGGCTTCATCCCACAGACACAAGGATGATTCAACATCCGTAAATCAATAAATGTAATTCACCACATAAACAGAGCTAAGACCAAGAATCACATCATCATCTCAGTTGATGCCCAAAAAGCCTTTGACAAAATACAACACCCATTCATGTTAAAAGCCCTAGAGAGAACAGGAATAGATGGAATATTCTTTAAAACAATAAAAGCCATATACAACAGACCACTATCATATTAAATGGGGAGAAACTAAAACCATTCCCCCTAAACTTAGGAACAAGGCAAGGATGGCCACCCTCCCCACTTCTTTTCAACGTAGTGATGGAATCCCTAGCCATAAAAATAAGGCAAGGAGGGCATCAAAGGGATCCACATTGGAAAAGAAGAAATCAAACTATCCCTATTTACAGATGACATGATCTTATATTGAAGGACCCAAAAAACTGAGTCCCCAACCTCCTAGACCAAATAAACCATTTTGGCAAAGTAGAAGGATACAAAATCAACCCACAAAAATCAGCAGCTTTTCTGTACACCAGTAATGTACAAGCAGAAAAGGAAATTATGAAAATAGTACCATTTACAATAGCTAAAAAAGAATAAATTACCTAGGCATCAACCTAACTAAAGACGTGAATGACCTATTTAATGAAAACTATAAAAATCTAATAAGGGAAATCAAAGAGGACACAAGGAGATGGAAAGACCTCCCATGCTCATGGGTAGGCAGAATCAATATAGTGAAAATGGCCATATTGCCCAAATTGTTATACAAATTCAATGCAATCCCCATCAACATCCCAGCTACATTCTTCACTGAAATAGAGAACACAACCCATAAATTCATATGGAACAGCAAAAGACCTAGAATAGCCAAAGAAATTCTAAGCAAAAACAAACAAACAAACAAAACAGTGCAGGAGGTATCAAAATACCAGATTTCAAGCTCTATTATAGAGCCATCATAACGAAAACAGCCTGGTATTGGTAAAAACAAACAAACAAACAAACAAAAAACAGACCTGAAGACCAATGGAATATAACAGACGACCCAGAAATAAAGCCGCATTCTTACAGTCAGCTGATATTCGACAAAGGAACTAAAGACATACAATGGAAAAAAAATAGCCTCTTCAGCTACTGGTGCTGGGAAAACTGAGCAGCCATATGTAGAAAACTCAAAGTAGACCCTAGCCTATCACCATGCAACTAGATCAACGCAAAATGGATCAAGAACCTCAATATCAGACCTGAATCTTTGAAACTACTGAAGGACAGAGTAGGAAAGACACTAGACCTTATAGGCACAGGAAGGAACTTCCTGAATAGAGTCCTAGGGGCACAACAGATAGAGGAGAGTCTCAACAAATGAGACTACTACAAAATAAAAAGTTTCTGCACAGCTAAAGACATAGGCACCAAACTAGAAAGACAGCCAACCATATGGGAAAGGATCTTCACCAGCACAGGAACAGACAAAGGCCTAATATCGGTCATCTACAGAGAACTCAAAAAACTAACCCCTTCCAAGCCCATTAAACCAATTAGGAAATGGGCAAAGGAGCTAAAGAGAGAGTTCACAGGAAAAGAGATCAAAATGGCAATGAAACGTAGGAGGAAATGTTCAACATCCCTGGCAGTAAAGGAAATGCAAATAAAAACAACCCTGAGATACCACCTCACTCCGGTTAGAATGGCCTATGCTCTGAACTCAGCCAACAACAAATGCTGTAGGGGATGCAGGGAAAGAGGAACCCTTCTCCACTGTTGGTGGGAGTGCAAATTAGTACAACCACTTTGGAGAACAGTATGGAGGTTCCTCAAAAAGCTCAGCATAGACCTACCCTATGACCCATCCTTACCACTCATAGGCATCTATCCTGAACAACAGGTCTCAGGATATCAAAAAGACACCTGCACATCCATGTTTATTGCTGAACAATTCACAATAGCCAAAATATGGAAACAACCCAGATGCCCCTCTACAGATGAATGAATCCAAAAAATGTAGTACCTATACACAATGGGATATTATGTAGCGATTAGAAATGATAAAATACTGGTATTCACAGGGAAATGGTCAGAACTTGAACAAATAATGTTCAGCGAGACAAGCCTAGAACACAGAGAACAAAGGGGCATAATCTCCTTGATATATGACTGTTAAGGTGGGGCTGGGGGCGAGACACTAGAGACCAGATCTGCGAAACCAAAAACGTCTTGTTAAATGGTATTTCCACAGGTTTGTGTCAGCGACCTTACATTATGTAACTAAAACCAAACAACTACTCAACATATACAAGTAAAAAATAAACCTATCAGTGGATCACAATAGCTCAAAAGCTATGTATGTATGATCATATAAGACAAGGATAAACAAACTCTATTGTTGACGCTGTATTTAAAGTTCTAGTTGAATTTCCTTTGGCGTATGCCACGTGGCTACTTGATATGTTTTTGGTACACTGTGTATTGTATATGGGTCTACCTGATCTAGGGAAGGGAATGAAAAAGAAGGGTGTAAGATATCACAAGAAGTGTACAAACTGCTGTACTATGTAACTGTACCCCTTTTGCAAAATACCTTGTCAGCAAAGTTTTATTAATAATTAAATTTTTAAAAAAGAATGTCAAGGTACAATTTACTTATAAATTGATATGTTGAAATGAATTTTTTAGAAAACTACTTATAGATTAAAATGAATAAATTTACAATAAACAAATAAATACCAATGCATAGGTAGCATACATACATAATAACCAAATAATGGTATGTGAAAGAGAAAATTAAAATGGTGTGACTTCTTAGAATTAAGTCACAGTCCATAAAAACGAATACCAGGAAGCTAGTACCTGAAATGTGAAAAGAAGGTCAAGGGGAGAGGGACAGATTAATTAAGAGAGTAGGAGATGAAACAATATTTATTGACATTTAATGCATATTCTGTGAAATTAGGAAAATTTAATGGAGAGATTGGTTTGGGAGGATGGGGGAGAAAATTATGAAATGGTTGATACTGATCAAAATGTAGTGTACTCATAACCTGACATTTTGAATAGTAAGCCTTTTGTACAATTACTTAAGAAAATAAAATATTAACAGATAAAATTACTAGAGTTCATTTGAATTAGTTAACATTATGTTCCATGGGAATCATTCTTGTTGTTTTATGGAACTCTCTTTGAATAATTTTACTTGCATTGTACACTGAAACCACAGTTTATTATTGTATGCACCCATCCAACACATTTGAAAATATATAGTTTATTTTGTATATTTTTTCAAATGCTGGTATGTAGATGTAGCAATTTCAAGCACAGCTGTGATATGCACTGTGCCTGTCTGCTCATGCACTTTGCTCCCCAGTAGTGTGCAGTAAAGGCTACCACTGAGTTCCTCAACACTCCTGTTATTTATGTGCTTTTGTAATACTATAGCTCACCAAAACCCATCACTTCTTACCATTCCTCTTTAACTCAATTTAAAATATGAGTATAAAAAATAAAATAAAATATGAGTATACCTTTTGAAGGATAAACTATTTGAAACTTTAACCCAAATATAATAGCATAATGATTACATAATTGTGACCACTTCTGGTAATTTCCAGTGTGTTTGTACATAATTTTTGTTACATTGGTATTTTGGGGAAAAGAAAGTAAGCATATTAAGTAACTGTTAAAAGTTTAGATTCCCCAAGCGAATTTGGCTTTTTATTGTTCAATCAGGAAATTATGCTAAAGCCTCATATGGCTGTTTGTCCACTCTGTAGTTGCTCTGCTGATTTTTCATTTATGCTTTGAGAGGATATCTTCAGACATACTGCTATGTCTTTTCTGTAGATACATTATTTCTGTCATGAGGTTCTCCTCTTCATTTCTAGAACTGACTCTTGCCTTATGTCTGTATTCTAATGTTTGTGTTGCTGCAATTTATTTTTTGCCTTTTATGTGTTCAGTATGTTTTCCAGGTACTCTTCTTTCTAGCTTTCTATACTCTGCTGCTTTTAATATGCCTTTTAAAATAAAACAAAAACCTGACCTTTTGATTCTGCTGTACCTTATGCACTTCATTTCTACATGTTATTAAATCTGAATCTCATCTTCAATTTCTGTTGTATGTAAAATGTGGTCTGGCACTCATTTTCATTCTATTCATTGAAGGTTAACTTGAATGATATGCTGCCTTACCTTGTTTCTTTTCAAAAATCAGTTAGCCTAATTGTAAAAATGTCGTATGTCATAGAAATGTAATATTTTGGCTTGGGAAGTGGCTCAGAGGTAGAGTGGTTGTGTAGCTCTCACAAAGCTCTGTGTTCCCACAAACACTACACACACATACACACACACGCCATATTTTTTTAAGCTGGTTGTTATTGTAAATGTGATATGCAGAGGGGGTACAATTGCGTAAGTGAGGTAATGCGTACATTTTTTCTTTTTTAACCTTAAACAAAAATGTATCTTTTTGTTTTAATTAACTTTAAGCAGTTGCCATTTAGCAAGGCAGTTTATGAATACAGTATTATCTTGATCAATGTGATGCCTTTCAACATTCTCACCCATTCCTCCTCTACCCAAATATTTTCTCACTCTTACTTCATTTTGTAGGATATGTATTGTATTCTTTTTTTAAATGTATTTTAGGGGCTGGGAATATGGCCTAGTGGCAAGAGTGCTTGACTCGTATACATGAAGCCCTGGGTTCAATTTCCCAGTACCACACATATAGAAAATGGCCAGAAGTGGAGCTGTGGCTCAAGTGGAAGAGTGCTAGCCTTGAGCAAAGAGAAGCCAGGGACAGCGCTCAGGCCCTGAGTCCAAAGCCTAGGACTGGCAAAAACAAAAGAACAAACAAAAATAAAAAATAAAAATAAAATGTATTTTATTGGTATTGTAGAGATGGTATGCAGAGGGGTTAAGTTACATGTGTCATGTACTGAGTAAATTTCTTACTGAACCACATACAGTTTTATAAAGGTACTGTTTTTTTTTTTCCCCTGAATTTTGGCCACTTTAATATGCATTTCTTAACTGGTATTCCGAATACTCATGATGAAGTACCACAGTGTGATTATAAGTTGGTTAACCCTTTTTGTTTGTGAATTTGAGAAACTTTTCATGAATTATCTCTTTTTGTTAAAGTGTTTATTATAAAACTGATGTACAGAGAGGTTACAGTTTCATACGTTAGGCATTAGATACATTTCTTGTACTGTTTGTTACCTTGTCCCTCATACCCCCCACCCTCCTCCCCCTTTCCCCCCCTGGGGTGTTCAGTTCACTTACACCAAAGAGTTTTGCAAGTATTGCTTTTGTTGTTGTTTCTCTTATTTTACCCTTTGTCTCTCAATTTTGGTATTCCCTTTCAATTTCCTAGTTTTAATACCAGTATACATGGTTTCCAATACACTCAGATAAGATTACAGAGATAGTGTAGATAAAATCACAAGAAGGTGATAGAAGAACATAATCAATAGTAGAAATTACAGATACACATGGGATGTTGAAAGTAGTTACAACTGTGGTATAACAATCATTTCCATAAAATGGAGTTCATTTCACTTAGCATCATCTTATGTGATCATAAGGGTATAGCTATTGGGCTCTTGTGATCCTCTGCTGTGACTTGCCTAAACCTGTGCTAATTATTCCCAATAAGGGAGACCATAGAGTCCATGGTTCTTTGGGTCTGGCTCACATCACTTAGTATAAGTTTTTCCAAGTCCTTCCATTTCCTTACAAATGGGGCAATGTCATTCTTTATGATAGAGGAATAAAATTCCATTGTGTATATGTACCACATTTTCATGATCCATTCGTCTACGGAGGGGCATATGGGTTGGTTCCAGATTCTCGCGATGACAAATTGCGCTGCAATGAACATTGTTGTGCTGGTGGCTTTACTGTGATATTGTTTGTGGTTGTTTGGATAAATACCCAAAAGTGGGGTTGCTGGGTCATAGGGGACTTCAACATGTAGCCTTTTGAGGAATCTCCATACTGCTTGCCAGAGTGGCTGAAACAGTTTACATTTCCACCAACAATGAAGTAGGGTTCCCTTTTGGCCACATCCCCTCCAACAACTGTTATTGATAGTTTTCTTGATATATGACATACTTACTGGGGTGAGATGGAATCTCAATGTTGTTTTGATTTGCATTTCTTTTATGGCCAGTGATGTAGAGCACTTTTTCATATGTCTTTTGGCCATTCTCATTTCCTCATCAGAGAAGTCTCCTTGTAGGTCTTTAGCCCACTTGATGAGAGGGCTCTTAGTTCTTTGCGGTTTTGTTTTGGAGGAAGGTAATTTTTTTAGTTCTGCTTGTATTTTAGATATGAGACCTTTGTCCGTTGCATGGCCGGTAAAGATCTTCTCCCAGTCTGTGGGCTTTCTGTTTATCTTGCAAGCTATGTGCTTTGCCATGCAGAAGCTCTGCAGTTTGATGCAGTCCCATTTGTCCAACCTTTCTTTGATTTATAGCCTTTCTGGGTCTTTGTTCAGGAAGTTCCGTCCTGCGCCAAGGAACCCAAGTGTTTCTCCTACTTCTTCCTTTAGTGTTTTCAGGGTATCTGTTTTGATTTCGAGGTCTTTAATACATTTGGAATTGATTTTGGTGCAGGGTGATATATAAGGATCTAGTTTTAGTTTTTTGCATGTGTTGACCCAGTTTTTCCAGCACAATTTGTTAAGCAGGCTATCTTTCTTCCAAACTATTGTTTTAGCCCCTTTATCAAAGATTAAGTAGGCGTAGTTCTGTGGGTTCATTCCCGGGTCTTCAATTCTGTTCCATTGGTCTTCAGGCCTGTTCCGGTGCCAATACCAAGCTGTTTTTATTACTATAGCTTTATAATTCAACTTGAAGTTGGGTATTGTAATTCCTCCAGCACTGTTCTTTCTGGTTAGGATTGTTTTTGCTATTCTAGGTCTTTTATTGTTCCATATGAATTTCTGGATTGCTTCCTCTATTTAATAAAAAAAATGGTGTTGGGATATTAATGGGTATTGAATTTGTAGATAGCCTTTTGCAATATTGCCATTTTGATTATATTAATCCTTCCAATCCAGGAGCATGGGAGGTTTATCCATTTCCTTAGTTCTGACTTAATTTCGTTTTTCAAGGTTTTAAATTTCTCCTCAAAGAGGTCTTTCACTTCTTTGGTTAAGGTTATTCCTAGGTATTTTATGTTTGGGGGGGCTATTGCAAAGGGCGTTGCTTTCCTGATATCAGCCTCGGTCTTTGGTTCGTTAGCATAGAGAAAGGCCATTGATTTTTGAAGGTTTATTTTATATCCTGCCACTTGGCCAAAGTTTTGGATTACCTCTAGTAGCTTGGGGGTAGAGTCTATGGGATTCTTTAGGTATAGGATCATGTCAACTGCTAAGAGAGAGAGTTTAACTTCATCTTTACCTACTTGGATCCCCTTTATATTTTCTTCTTGCCTGATTGCTCTGGCTAGGAATTCTAGTACTATGTTTAAGAGCAGGGGAGAGAGTGGACATCCCTGCCTTGTTCCTGATTTTAAATGGGATGGCTTATTTTTTCACCATTTAGAGTTAAGTTTGCTGTTGGTTTGTCATAAACTGCCTTGATTTTATTCAGCAATGTTCCCTGGAATCCCAGTTTTTCCAGGTCTTTTAGCATAAATGGGTGCTGGATTTTATCAAATGCTTTTTCCGCATCCAGAGATAAAAACATGTGGTTCTTTAGCTTGGTCCATTTGATGTGGTGGATTACATTAATTGACTTGTGTATATTAAACCAACTTTGCATCCCTGGGATGAATCCAGTTTGATCGTGGTGTATGATTTTTTTTTGATGACCTGTTGAAGTCAAATTTTGGCCAGAATTTTGTTGAGAATTTTTGCGTCTATGTTCATCAGGGAGATCGGTCTATAGTCCTCTTTCCGTGATGAGTCCCTGCCTGGTTTTGGGATGAGGGTTATACTGGCTTCATAGAATGAGTCTGGAAGTGAACGTTCTCTTTCAATTTCATTGAAGAGTTTGAGAAATATTGGTGTGAGTTCTGTTTTGAAGGCCTTGTAGAATTCTTCAGTGAATCCGTCTGGACCTGGGCTTTTCTTGGATGGGAGATCATTTATTGCCGTTTGTATTTCAATACTGGATATGGGTCTGTTTCGGAGGTTTAAATCTTCATGGTTCAGTTTGTGTATATGAATTTTTTCTAGGAAATCATCCATTTCTTCCAAGTTCTCGAATTTGTTGGCATAAAGGTTTGCAAAATAGTCCCTTATTATTTTCTGAATTTCGGTTATTTCTGTGGTGATGTTACCTGTTTTATCTCTTATGTTGTTTATTTGAGTGTGCTGCCTTTGTTTTTTGGTCAGGTTTGCCAGGGGTCTGTCTATCTTGTTGATTTTTTTCAAAGAACCAACTCTTTGTTTTGTTGATTCTTTCAATGGTTTTTTTCATCTCTAATTGATTTAATTCTGATTTGATTTTAATTATTTGCTTCCGTCTATTGACTTGGGGTTTGGCTTGTTCTCTCTCAAGGAAATTAAGGTGGTTCCTTAAATTATTGTGTTGCTGTTTCTCCAGTTTGTTGATGTATGCACTCAGAGATATAAATTTTCCTCTGAGTACTGCCTTTGATGTGTCCCAAAGGAGCTGGTACTTTGTGTCCTCAACTTGGTTGAATTCCATAAACATTTGAATTTCCGTTTTAATTTCTTCAATGGCCCTCTGATGGTTCAGCAGTGTGTTGTTAAGTCTCCATAAATTGTAGCAATTTCTGTGGTGGCTGTTTGAGTTTAGTTGAGTTTTATTCCATTGTGGTCTGAGAGAATGCAGGGAATGGTTTTGATACTTCTGAATTTGTACAGATTTTCTTTGTGCCCTAAGATGTGATCTATTTTGGAGAATGTTCTATGTGCTGCAGAGAAGAATGTGTATTCTGTCCTTGCTGGGTGGAATATTCTGTAGATGTCGATTAAGTCTAGTTGGTCTATGCAATTGTTTAGATCTGTGGTTTCTTTGTTCAGTTTTTGGTGTGTTGATCTGTCCAGAGGTGATAGTGGAGTGTTAAAGTCCCCAACTATCAATGTGTTTGGGTCTATGAGTATTTTTAGAGCCAGTAGTGCTTGTTTGATGAAGTTGGGTGCTTCTGCATTTGGTGTGTAGATATTTAGAATGGTTATTTCTTCCTGTAGGAGAGATCCTTTAACTAGCATGTAGTAACCTTCTTTGTCTCTTCTTTCCTTTTTTAATTTGAAGTCAATTTTGTCTGATACTAGGATTGCAACTCCAGCCTGCTTATGGGGGCCATTTGCTTGATAGATTTGTTTCAAGCCTTTCACTTTTAGAAGATGTTTACTTTTGCTGGATAGATGTGTCTCTTTGTCTCTTGGAGGCAGCAGAAAGATGGATCTTGATTTTTGATCCAACTTATGAGCCTATGTCGTTTGATTGGAGAATTAAGTCCATTAATGTTGAGAGTTAGAATTGAGAGATGCTCGTTTGTTCCTTTCATTATCACTATCTTGTTTAAAGCTGTGTCTTCCTGTTTCTTGATCTGATGTTTACTAATTAGGGTTCATTTCTCTGTATTGGGATCTTGATTATTTTCCCTTTATAGTACATCTATAAGGATTTTGTGTAAAGCTGGTTTGGTGGAGATATATTGTTTCAGTTTTTCCTTATTGTGGAAGACTTTTATTTGACCTTCGGCTATGAAGGAGAGTTTGGCTGGCTACAGAATTCTTGGTTGGTTGTTATTTTTATTTAGAGTTTGGTATACTCCATTCCAGGCTCTCCTTGCTTTCATGGTCTCTGCTGAGAAGTCTGGGGTAATTCTGATTGCTTTTCCTTTATATGTGATTGTTTTCTTTGCCCTAACAGCTTTGAGTATTTTTTCCTTGCACTCTGCTGAAGCTGTTTTGATCACAATGTGTCGGTGGGATGTCCTATTCTGGTCTGGTCGATTTGGGGTTCTAAATGCTTCTTGCATCTGTATAGGCCTTTCCTTCTGGATATTTGGGAAGTTCTCAGATAATATTCTGTTAAATAGGTTGCCTATCCCATTAACCTCTTTCTCCAAGTTTTCCTCAATACCTATTATCCTTAAATTGGGCTTCCTGATTGTGTCTTGAATCTCCTGTAGCGATCTGTTTTGTTGATTGGACTGGATTTGTATTGATTTTTTGTCTTTCTCCATAGAATCTAAGGAATCTTCAACTCCTGAAATTCGATCCTCTGCTTCAGTTAGTCAGGACTGTAGGCTAGTTACTTGATTTTGAATCTCTTTTGCTTCTGACTGGTCTTTCCTGATAATTTCCATGTCATTTCTTAGGTCTTGTATGGACTTCTTTACTTCATTAACTTCATTACTTTGGTTTTGAGAGTTGTCTTTCAAATCTTTAAGCTGGTTGGCTATCTTTTCATTTGACTGTTGAAGTTCATTCATCTTTCTATTTGTGGATGCCATGAAATTCTCCATTATTTTTTGCTTTGCCTCCTCACGCTCTAGAATAATTGACTGAAGAGATTCAAACTTTTCATTTATCATGTTTATCAGTAGAATTTGTAGAGCATTTTGAGGGTTCTCTTCTATGTCTTTGATTGACTTCTCTGCTTCCTGCTTGTTTTGAGTGGGGGATAAGACTTCATTGTTTGCCATCTTTCTTGTGTTTCTTCTGCCCATTTGAATTGGGGATGGCAGTCTATCAGCACCTCTGAGCACCGTTTAAGACCCAACGCAGCCCTTACCTGCACTGTTGTGTAAATCTTACAAGTTCACAATTATGTACAGATACCCTGTATACCTGTCTATAGAATTAGATTTGGTGTTCCTAAAGAATACAGTTTCAATATAACAACTGATCCTGGGCCCTGTATTCAGTAGTTACTTATTTACTGTTACAACCCTATATGCAATTCTTGTTTTTATATTAAGTTCTTTTAGGACTGGCTTTCTCTATGAACCCCTTTGATTCACTCGGATTAAGCTGGGATACCCTCTATCCAATAACCAGGAATCATTGGTGACTGGAGGTCCAGGCAGTAAGTCAGGAGGGTAAGTTGGAGGTAGTAAAGAGAATAGAGTAAAATGTATTGGGGAGGGGAGGTGGTGATTTTGGTTTAGTTTCAGTGACGTGGAAGTGTCGAGAGGAGTAGAATCAGTAGAGAAAATAAGGTTGCAATGATAGATAATGGGGAGTTAGCAGAAAAGAGTGGAGGTGTTCTTCATAGGAAAGTAAGTTTTAAAGAAAGAGAACGCAAAGAGAAATAAAGTAAAAGTAGTGGGAGACAGATTCACACAACAGAGAAAAATTATTTAAAAAAGAAGATAAAATAAAAAGGAAAAAAAATTAAAAAATCAATCAGAAAAGGAACAACCCAAACCAACAGAAAAGAAAAAAAAAACTTGATAAAACAAACAGGTAAAAATAGAAAACATGGGGGGAAAAAAAGACGACGTTTCCGAATTGAAAAAAAAATTTTTTTTTTAAGTTTAAGAAATGTTGAAAAGATAAAGAAAAAAAAATGGAGTCTTCCTTGTTTGGGTGGTCTTTCCCCAGTCTCTAGTTTCCTTGTGATGGTCTGCAGTCTATATTCCTGATTGAGTTTGGCAGAGTTCAGCTTGCTCCTCTGTCTGCTGCAGGGCCGCGGCCTTTATGCCTGCCTTTGAATAGGCTGTGAACTCAGCAGGGATGGGCACCTCTGGCCTGTTTTACCCGGCTGAGAGGTGCTTACCTGTGCAAGGCTTCTGCCTTCTGCGCCGGGCAGCCTCCTTGGCGGAGGTGGCTTTGGAAAGCAGCTCCTTTTTGGGCTGGGAATTGGGCTTCCTCTGTGACAGGACCGTTTAACTGTCTCAGGTTCGTCTGTCTGGTATTTTTGTGCTACCGGGAGCTGCTAGCTGTTTTCTCGTTAAATTTAGAAGTTCTGGCGGGCAGGGCGGGGCACCTCTGGCTAAGCCGTGGCCCTGGACATGCCTCCCTCCCACCTGGGCAGGGGGTGTTCTCCTGGGCGGAGTTGGCTCTCACTGATCAGTCCCTCTTGCCCTTTTCAAAGATGGCTAATTTGACCTCGCTTTTTCCAGGCCCTCTTTAGTTCCAATCTGGTCTGACCCTATGCCAGTGGCAAAGATGGCACTTTGCTCTGGCGGTGGGGGGCAGGGCTGCCTTGCCAAAGTTGCTCTGTGGGCGCGAGTGAGAATATCTTTCATGGGGTATTCATGCTTTCTCTGCGATTTCAGGTCATCCGTGCTCAGCTGCCGCCTGGTCTCCGCTGTATGCAGGATGCTGTGATGGGCACTGTGCCGGCGCCACTGACACTGGTGTGGCAGTGGGATACCGCCCAGAGCTGGAATCTGTGTTTTCAGACCTGCAAAGTTGACTTTTCCTTCCTGGCCAGAATCCCTGTACTGTTAAAACTTACTCTGGTTGTCTTTCTAGTGGTAAAAGTTTCTATGGGGTGAGAAAACTGCCGTGCTGGAGGGAGCTGAGCTAGTGCACTGCAGCTGCTCTGCTGTCTTCCCGGAAGTCCTGCATTATCTCTTTAACTGTGTCTTCTGTCATCTTTTTCTGTCTATTGAAACTCAAAAGCATTTCATACTCTCATTGTAATTATTTTCTTTTATTCTTTGTTTTTCTCCAATTTTTGCCTGTGATGAATTTTTTCTAGAAAATTTTAAAGAATGTTTGATAGTTCCTTCAATGATTAAAATCTGTTGTTAGCCCCAAGTATAAATTTTAAATATGTATCAATCTAATTTATAAGTAAAGCACTTTATAACTTTTCCTGGTGAATGTTTCAAGTTCTTGTCTTATCTTCTTGCATATGGCAAGCATAGTTTAGGTACTGAAATGTTCCAACATCTGGAACTTTTCAGTTCACTTTTCTCATGTGCTATTCTTCTGATATACTTTAGGAGAAGCATACAAATTCTAATTTTACATTCTTGCTTATTATTGTAGTGCTGCAGGAAACTTAATAACAAAATTTGTCCATGTTTACATCCATAAATAAACTATTTCAGTTTCTACACGACCATGGATTTTCCTGTTGTTTTTCATATTTTATAAATATATAGCACTTTAAGAATATTATTATTGGGCTGGGAATGTGGTTTAGTGGTACAGTGCCTGCCTAGCTTGTGTGAAGCCCAGGGTTTGATTCCTCAGCACCACATAAACAGAAAAAGCTGGAAGTGGTGCTGTGGCTCAGGAGTTAGAGTGTTAGCCTTGAGCAAAAAGAACCCAGGGACAGTGCTCCAGACCTGAGTCTAAGCCCCAGAATTGGCCAAAAAAACCCAACCAAACAAACACACACACACACAAAACTATTGTCAGCTTTACAAGGAAACATTAGTTGTTAAGTTGTCTGAAGTTGCTTAATGCAACACAACTACTAGAGGCAAAACGTAATTCCTTCCTACAGACCATAATATGTGTGCATATATATGTACCTATATACACACACATACACATGTTTGTCCATGTCCTTATAATGTCATTTCCTTTATGAAATTGTTAACTACTCAGATTTGTCTTTGAAATTATGAGAGTATTTGATTTTTATGTATATAACAATATATGTAATACCACATTAGTGTTGCAGCTGTTTTTTATGACTAGTTTCATTATGATGTAAAATTTAAAACACACACCAGCAATCTAAGAGATTAAAGAATACATAATTTTAAAAGGAGAGAACTTTAGTTAAAATTCTTGTTCCAACTTACACTAACTTTCACGCTTTAAGCTAATTTGTTTAAATAACACTTTGTTACTTTGCTACGAGGATTTTCATGTGTTACAGCCTTATTGTAATACATTCTGAGATAGTAAGATAGTGAGCAAATTATTAATAGAGATAAATGTAATATACTGGAAAGAAGATGGAATCTATGGATAAATGGACATCTTATTGCACATTATTTTATTGTTATTATAACATTACACCCTTAAGTTAGGTGGTTTGCTGGCAAATGAGTTAGTGTCTGGCATTATCATTAAGCAGGAATTGGTTGAATTTGGGTGCAGACTGTCATTTGAGCTGTTTTATTTTTTAAGAAGAAAATAGTTTTTCTTTCTGCCCATAGAAGATTGTAGTAGTACACAATCACACTTGACTTTCTTGACAGAAACTGTATTATTTGTACAAAAATAACCCCATCACCAAACACCCTGGCTTGGAACCAGGGCTTAAACAGGGTAGAAGGAGATTGTAGATTCCAATCGAGGACAGTCCCAGTGAGTGAGAACTGGGAGGACTTGGCAATCTAGGTCCCCCTAGTTTCACAGGCTTTTGTGCCCATTATGCGCTCAGAGCTAAGTAAGTGAACATGGGCATATAAGACAGAGGTGACAGCTTGAAGATAAAGCTCAGGAAACAGATGGGAACTGAAGGAACCAGGAGGGTAGAGTGCTGAGACACCCTGTGTTTTTAACATCTCTTCCTGGTGTCAAAGTAAGAAACGACTGGAGATTTTATAAACAACACACTCTGGAATGCAATCCAAAAACAAAACAATCAAAACCAGACCGACACTTGCCAGAGAGCCTTAAGACCAAAAAAAAAAAAAAAAAAAATTCTAAAACTTTCCAGAAGTTTTTAAGGTCAGTCCAGCTGGAAATGAAAATGAGCCTGGCGACATTGTGGTACTGTCTAGGCTGAGACCTCTCCATGTGCTAAAATGGCACCACAAAGGGTGAGCACAAGATGGCATTTGCCAGATGCCACTTGCTGCGTGGGACAAGAAGTGGTCCCCATGTTATAGACAGAGTTCTGTGGGAGCAAAGGGATGAGAACACTCTAAACTCACACCTCTTTTTTTTTTTTTTTTTTTTTTTTTGCCAGTTGTGGGGTTTGAACTTAGGGCCTGAGTACTGTCCCTGGCTTCTTTTTGCTTAAGGCTAGCACTCTACCACTTGAGCCACAGTGCCACTTCTGGCCTTTTCTATATATGTGGTGCTGGGAAATCTGACCTAGGGCTTCATGTACACGAGGTGAGCACTTTGCCACTAGGCCATATTCCCAGCCCCCTCACACCTCCTTTTTGACCTTCAGGCACTAAGAGTCTGCCATGCCAGAGGAAGAAAAAAGGCAAGTTGCAAGCTACTGCAATCTTTTTACGTGAAATGTGAAGCAGAGGCCCAGAAAAGTCCAAGAATGGAAATTAAGGGGTTCAAGTTCCAAATATACAAATCTATTTCTCTTCATTTTCTTTTTAATTTTGCAATGAGTTAGAAAAAAAGTGCAGTAATAATGGCTACTAACATTTTCTTCATAGGACTGGCAATAGAGAAGGGCATACTTGCTAGACAGCAAAGGGTGTGGTGGTGTACATTGCACCTGTAATCCCAGCTACGTGGGAGGTTGAGGAAGAGGATCTTGGTAGGGGACCAAGAATATGTCTGACTATGAATCTACAAGTAACAAGTAAACACACTGATTGATTAAATAGGTGGATGGATGGATGGATGGATGGATGAATAGATAGACAGACAGGTAAGATAGACAGACAGATAGATACAGATATATGCACACACACTAGGACCTGATAAATTATATAAGACTCTACACATTCACCCACTGAGGCCAAAGGAGGATATGCATAGGGGTGGTTAATAAAGGCTCAATAGCTATGTGCATATGATCATATAAGATAATATTCTATGAAATGAACTCCAAGTAAAAAAACGAGAGACATTTTTTAGGTGACATTGTTGCCGTTTTTATTTTCTATTTCTTTTGTTTGTTAGTTCATTTGTATTTGGAAGAGTAAGGGAGGGCACATAAGAGGTGTAACATGGGTGAACAAATGCAACAGTGATATTTACTGGAGACTATGTAGAAAATGAACTGGCTATCTTGTGAGTGGGGATGGGAGAGAACGATAGAAGGAGAGACATGGTTAAAAAATTGTACTCATTACTCATGAACTGATTCATGTAACTGCAACTCCTCTGTATGTATATCAACTTTACGGTAACAACTTTTAAAAAGAGAGGATAAAAGACTATAAAACAAACTAAAAACAAAAGGATGTGTGAGTGTGGCTCAAGTAGCAGAGCACATGACTAGTGAGTATAAGGCTTGAGATCCATTCCCCAGCACTGGCTCCCACACCTGGCATAGCAGTGAAGTATATTGAAAACTTACTATGAAAAGAAATATTCTGAAGGAGCCCTTCTTTTCTTTTTTTCTTTTGTTTTTCTTGTGCCAGTTCTGGGGCTTGAACTCAGGACCTAGGCACTGTCCCTGACTATTTTTGCTGAAGGTTATTGTTCGACCACTTCAGACACCACTTCAATTCTGGCTTTTAGTGGTTAAATTGAGATGAGAGTTTCACAGACTTCCCGGCCTAGGATGGTTTCAAACTACAATTCATCCTCCTAAGAAGCTAGGATTAATGGGTGGGAGCCACTAGCTAATGGCTATTTTCTTTTTTTTTTTTTAATTGGCGTCCTTTTTTTTTTTTTGCCAGTCCTGGAGCTTGGACTTAGAGCCTGAGCACTGTTCCTGGCTTTTTGCTCAAGGCTAGCCCTCTGCCACTTGAGCCACAGTGCCACTTCTGTCCGTTTTCTATATATGTGGTGCTGGCGAATTGAACCCAAGACTTAATGTATATGAGGCAAGCACTCTTGCCACTAGGCCATATTCCCAGCCCTGATGGCTATTTTCTTAAACCATTTTGATGGGTTCAGATTCAAGTGATCATTTCATGTAAGTTTATTTCTTCACTTGAGGCAAGACATGGAGTATAAATCCTTTTTTGGAGGGGTGCTAGCACTAGGGCATGAGCTCAAAGATTGAGTGCTGTTGCTTTCACTTAAGGCTAGCATGCTTCCACTGAGCCACAGCTCCACTTCTAGCTTTGTGGTGGTTAACTGGAAGTAAGAGTCTCACAGACTTTTCTATCAAGGCTGGCTTTGAATCAGAATCCTCAGATCTCAGCCTCCTGAGTCACTAGGATTACAGGGGCTAGCTACCTGTGCCTGGATACATCGAATTTTTACTCTGCCCTTAAAAATATACTTCAGTATTCAATGACCTAAAACCACTTCTGAGATATAAGGGAAATAAGTGGATTTTAAAAATTAATGAATGTTAAATGATTGTGTGCTTACACATATATTGTTTGTTTTACCAGCGATCCATCAGTACCTGTGCACCTTCTTGTAATCATTTAAATACTAGCGTAACCTAATGGTAGGAGCAAAGAGTTTGCAGAATTAAATATATCCTGATAAGTTTCCAAGAGCCAAGTGAAGGTTAAAAGAAGAAAATGAATAGCAATATAAACCACCAGAGGCCACTACTTGCTCTGGAGTTTAAAGTGGTAGTGCTGGCTCCTTGCTTGGTGTAGAACTCCCAGTCAGCCCTGACTCCTGCTTGGTGCAGAAGTCAGGAGCAGCAGCACAGCTCTGCGCTTCCACATGCAGGTTGGGCAGTGGAGCAATGGGCTATAGGCAAGCCAGGGGAGAGCAAGGTAAAGAGGGTCCCAGAAAAGACTCAGTGAACTCTGGGAAAACAGCCTTTGAGGTGCAATCCTACTCAAACTTGTTGTTTGAGTAGAACTGGGTGCAACTCGAGATATGGGAATATGTAACAGACCATTCCTCTGCTGCAGGCTTCCAGAAAGTTCTCCTTGAAGCAGGGAGAGACAGTAAGGTCTTGGCATCATTAGCTACCACCAAGATCAGCTTGGTGAAGGCACCAGTGGTCATGCGGGAAGGCAGATCCTTCTGTGGTCTCACAGTGCATGTGTTGTTCTGCCATTCTAACACCATGCAAACACATGGAGGACTCTGGATGTATACTCACTGTCTTGCCCATCTTCATGAGGAGCCCTTCTGCTCTGAGAAAACTAGCAAGGCTTCTCCCAGTCCAGCAAGCAGGAGGCATACCACAGTTGCACTGCACAGGACCACATCGAACAACAGTACAGACAACCCAGCTGTGACAACCTTAGCAATGAAAATCTAGGCTGCACACTGCCTTGGGGCCAGAAGGCTTTTCAGTTTCACTGTGGTGAGCATGAGAAAGAATCCTAAGATTCCAATGGCACAGCAGCTGCCATGGAATCGGTGGAAGGACAGGAACAGGAAGCCCAGGACACTGGAGAGGTCACTTGTGGGATGAGATATAACTGTCAGGTGCACTACATTGATTATGTAGTTTACATACTAGGCTTCAGGGAATTTCTGAAGTAGTTTATAAGATCCTACATAGAATATGTGAATTACAGCCCAGAAATAGCTATCTGGATCAAACTGGGTGTCATTGAAGGGAAGGCAGCCCACAGCAGCCAGGAGGAAGAGGACATTACATGTCTTTGTGTGAGATGTTTTCTCTTCCCCAAAACACTTCTGATACCCACAGACAATAACTTCAGCTACATTATGCAAAGTGAGAAACACAGGAACAGCCAATCTGGACAAGGCTCTGGACCCAGCATAGATTATCCCCACAAACACCATGGAAGTGGGAAGCCACGTGGAAATCTCAGATTTTTGAACAGTAGGTGATCTCCACTCAGCCCAGTTTCTATGACACATGAAGCAAAAATGCACCAACAAATTTCTGCCACCCTTGGAATACGGTAGGGTAGGTAAATGTCAGGACAGAAAGGACATACTTGAGGACATACTTTTTCTAGAGGTAAAAAGCCAGGTAGCAGATACAAAAGGTGAGGCCAACCAGGGTCCTCCTCATCCCCATCTTCAGCTTGCCCTCCATGGCCAGAGATGCTTGGCCTGGGAGCCCCAGGCCATCCCTTAGCTCTGTTTGTACACATCTGTTTTCTTAAAGAAGTAGGAGTAGCACACACTACTAGCACAACTACATACCTATTCCATTGGCCATACTGCTAACACAGCAAAAAACAAAAGGAAAACTCAGTCGCAAAATAAAAATAAATTATATGAGAGTGGAAGTGTATCTCCTCACATGGGGTTTTGTTAAGAGAAAAATGAATTTTAAATAAGTTTCACAGACTGTCATATTCATGTAATTAATTCATGTAATGTAATTAGTTATATGTTTGACTTTCACAATAATTAAATAATGGAAAAGAGAGAATTGGCTCCTTGTGGCTTTTTTTTGAAAATGGATCAAGTATCTCTAAGAGCCAGAGGCAAGGAGTAGCTAACATCGATACTTGATATACAAATATAACAGCATATTCTATATCCATATGAAATAAAGGATTAATCCAACATTTCTCTAAGGCCCATTATGGTGTTTGGGCCTGCCAGATGTGTCTCTGTCAGTTATCTCCGTTGCTAACTTATCTATCTTCTATCTTCACAATAAAATGACCCTAATTGGAAACTAATGGGGGGGAGTCATTAGAATCTTTAATAAATAAATATTTTACAGTAAAAACTGGAAACATAAATCATGCTATTTGGGTTGCATAAACGAACACATGATAAATGGTGAGTAAAACACAAAGATTTATGAGAGGTTCACTTTTACATTCTAAAGCAAATACGTTTTGGTATGATTTTGTCATAAATTAACCTAATAATTTTATCAAAGATCTTAATATAAGAAGATAAAGAAATGGTATCTCAATGTTGTTTTGATTTGCATTTCTTTTATGGCCAGTGATGTAGAGCACTTTTTCATATGTCTCTTGGCCATGCTCATTTCCTCATCAGAGACGTCTCTTTTTAAGTCTTTAGCCCACTTGATGAGGGGGCTATTGGTTCTTTGCAGTTTTGTTTTGGAGGAAGGTAACTTTTTTCGTTCTGCATATAATTTAGATATGAGGCCTTTGTCCATTGAATGGCCGGTAAAGATCTCCTAGTCTGTGGGCTTTCTGTATATCGTGCAAGCTATGTCCTTTACCCTGCAGAAGCTCTGCAGTATAGCTATACCCTTATGAACACACAAGATGATGCTAAGTGAAATGAACTCCATGTTATGGAAACGATTGTTAGATCCCAGTTGTAACTACTTTCAATGTGCCATGTGTAACTGTAGTTTGTATTATTGAGGATCTTCTTGTATCACCCTCCTGTGGTTGTACATACACTATCTCTGTATCTTATCTGAGTATATTGGAAACCTAGTATACTGGTATTAGAACATGGAAATTGAAAGAGAATACCAAAATCGAGAGACACAGGGTAAAACAAGACAAACAACTGCATAAGCAATACTTGCAAAACTGTTTGGTGTAAATGAACTGAACAACTCAAAGGGGGGGGGAAGGGAAAGGGGGAGGGGAAATGAGGCACGAGGTAACAAACAGTATAAGAAATGTATCCAATGCCTAATGTATGAAACTGTAACCTCTCTGTAATTCAGTTTGATAATAAAAACTTAAAAAAACAAGATATCGAAATACACTAAGAATTCTGCATTTTGACAGTTTGAGTTTTGACAGTGCTGTTGACTTTTCTCTCAGATAGTCCACATAGTTGGTGTAAAATGCGGAAGCATAATCCCCTGCAACACAAAGTGTACTCCCCAGCATTCCTTACCCTGCTGGGATTATCTTTATAATGTTGTCATAACTGATGGAAATAAATTGAATATTGCTAAATAGTACATTATCAATATAACATGCTAAATGCAAAAGAGTTCACATTTTTCTGATATTTCATACTAGAAAATGTCCTGCATTACAAGGAATTTTTGGAAGGAAATTTTAGTTTTGAACCTAGAAAATAAAGCACCAAATCCCAATACATGTACACTCACAAAGGAAAGGATTTTTAAAATATTTACAAGCTATTTCAGCATAATGACATTTCCCCATTCATCTGAGTACATTGGAAACCGTGTATACTGGTATCTGAACTAGGAAACTGAAAGGTGTCGGGAACCCTTTCACCCTTGCGCGTGTTCCACCCCATCCCAGCGGGCAGAAAGCTGGAGTGAAGCCCAATGTACAAACCTTGGCGGTGTGTAGACACAAGAATGCCCCCCTCCTGCCCCTGAAATGAAGGACACAGAACACACAGGCATCTCGGGGTAATCTTCTGGAACTCTCGTCCTTTTACTTAGGGGAGGGTTTATATGACAGTAATGGTGGCAGGAAGGGGAGGGACTAACTGGATACTAGCGATAGGCAGATGAGCTGTCTATCACAGTGATGTCATGGAACTTCCCCCAGAGTCAGAGATCACAGCCCACAGGACTGCCCCCTGGACATGGCCCAGCGCCATTTTGACACACACACGTGGCCGAGGAGGAAGGCAGGGCTGGTTAGAGCTGCCTTTCCAGTTCCAAGCCCGGGGAAAAGGTAGGAGTGGATAAGAGCCACGCAGCCCCAGGGCGGGAGAAGAGGCAGGCCTCTCGGGCCTGCCCCATAAAGGTATAGCCAGAGCCCAACATCAGAGAATACCAAAATCGAGAGTCACAGGGTAAAAAAGACCATCAACTACAAAAGCAATACTTGCAAAACTGTTTGGTGTAAATGACCTAAACAACTCAAGCGGGGGGGGGGGAAGGGAAAGGGGAAGCAGGGAGGAGGGAGTAAGGGAGGAGGTAACAAACAGCACAAGAAATGTATCCAATGCCTAACATACGAAACTGTAACCTCTCTGTATATCAGTTTGACAATAATTTTTTTTTTAAAAAAGACTAGTGCTCTTCTATGAAGTCCCAATAAATGAGAGACAAAAACTGATCACAATTCTTATTGAGGTAAGATCACAGTAGGCATGAGATCAGAATGGTCATAGACCCTAATGCAGTTGGGTTCATACTTGGAATGGAATAATAATGAGTGTGAGATTACAATGGGGGTGAAGTTTTAGTGGGTTAAATTCCCCACTGATGTGAAGTACTGGTTGGCTTGAGGTCAAATAGTGTTCAGCCCTAATGGAGGAGAGATCATAACATTATGAAGTCACAATGTATATGAGGTGTAATGTATGTGAGATCATAATGGGTGTGAGTTCACAATAAGAATGTGGTCATATTGGGTGTAATGTCATAGTGAATTTGGAGTCACAATGTTGTGAGGCCACAGGTGAATGAGGTCACAACAGATGTGAATTCATAATGCATGTGAGGTCCTAATAGAACCCGAGGTTTCAATGGGTTTAGATCTTAGATGATGTGATGTTAAGTCACAGAGGGTATATAGTGGGTGTGAGCAAATAGTGTGTGTGTGGTCACAATGGGTATGAGGTTCAAATATACATGATGACAAACTGGGTATGAAGTTATGGTGAGCATGATATCCTACTGTGTGTGTAAGATCCTAATATTTTTAAGGTCTAATGAGTATGAGGTCACAATGAACATGAGGTCAAAAGTTGTATAAGATTCTTATTGCTTTTTGTATTCACACACAGGTGTGTGAGGATCTTACATGTGTACAGTGAATATGCTGTCACAATAGTTGTGTGGTCACAATGGCTTTCAGGTCCTAATGGTGTGTGTTTGAATCCACAGTAAGAATAAGTTCCTAATAAGCATGAGGACAGTGGGGTTTTAGTCCTAATGGATCTGAGATCACAATGGGTGAGATCAAATAGGCTTAGCTATTACTGGGTGTGAGGTCACATGGGTATGAAGTAACAATGAGAGTTAGATCTTTATGAGCATGTGATCCTAATGGGTATGAAGTAAAAAATTGGATATATCTAATGAGAAGTATGAAGCCACAACGGTTGTCAGGTCCTAATGGTTTTGAGGTCACAGTGGGCATTAGTCCTAATGACTGTGATGTCCTAATGTGTGTGAGGTCAAAATAAGTAGGTATCTTAGGTCATAATAGGGATAAGGTTGCAGTGGATGTGTGGTCACAACAGGATTGTGGTCATAACTGGTTTGAAGTGACAATGTGGTTGACAGTGTAACAGTGGTGGTAAGGTCATACATGCTGTCATAATGTCCAATAGGCCCTGTTGGATGTAGGTGAATAGGCATGATGTCCTGTCAGGTATTTTAGGTCCCAATGGGGATGGGGTCAAAATGGGTGTTGAATTTCTAATGGGCATGAAGTCACAATCGGTGTGAGTTTCTAATGTGCATGTGGTCCCAATGGGTTTGTGATCCCAATGGGTATTAAATCCTAATAGGTATATGGTTTACTGTCACAATTGGCATGGATCTTAATAGGTAATATCATTGTGGCTGTCAGGTCCAATTGAAGGGATGGGTATAATATCCTAATGAGTGAGTCTATTATGTCTGTAAAGTCACAATGAGTTGTGATGTCACAATGGGTATTAGGTATTAGTTTATGTGAAGCCACAATAGGCAGAAGTTCACTATGGGTATGATAGCCTAATGGGTGGGAGATCCTAATATGCATGAAGTCACAGTGAATGTGGGGTCACTATGGCATTGAAGCACGAATGTGAAATGTGGTCAAAATGGGCATGAAACCACATGGGCATGAAGAAACAATGGATGTGAGATCCTATGATTGTGAGGTCATCATGGGTATGAAATGATAATGGATAAAAGGTAGAAATAAGCGTGACATCACAGGGTGTGTAATGTCACAAAGTTTGTTTCATTATAGCTGTATACCTAATGGATATATAGCACACAATGGGAAAGATGACAAAATAGGTGTGACACTCTGAGAGTGTGAAACCCAATGATAGTAAGGTCCTATTGGCTGTAGGTTCACAATGGGTTTGTGGTCACAATGAGCATAAGGTCCAAATGAATGTGAGACCCTAGTCAGATAAGAGGTCAAAAAATTCATGAGGTCACAATGATCACAACAAGGTCCTAATTGGAGCTTTGTGGTCACAATGTTCATGAGGTCACAATCTACCTGAAGTCTTATTTGTATGAGGTGATATTGGTCAATGGTCACAAAGGGTATGATTGTCTAATAGGCAGGAGGACAAAATATGAAGTGCCCAGAGTGTATGAGGTTCTTGTAGGTGTGAAGTGAGAGTGGGCATGAGATCTTAATAGTGGCATGAAGTTCCAATGGCTGTTAAATACAAATGAATTTGAGGTCACATTGAGTATGAGCCCCGTCCCTCACCCGACCCCACCATGGCCATGAGGTAAAATGGTTTTGAGGTCTTAATGAGAAAATTGAAGTGACAATGGGCATGATGTCTAACTGGCCATGAAGTCCTAATAAACATACAAGGGGTGTCATAGTGGGTGTCAAATCCAAAGGGAAGGTGTGAGGTTGGAATACATGTGATGTTGTTGTAGGCATGAGGTCCTAATGTTTATGCACAATGAGTATGAGATTACAATGGTTGTGAGATCCTAAATGCTGTGATTTCACAAAGGGTGTGGAATATCAAATGGGCATGTCACAATGCGTGTGAGTTTCTAATGTGTATGTGGTCCCAGTGGGTATTATTTTCTATAGGTATATGGTATACGGTCACAATTGGCATAAAGCTTAATAGGTAATATCATGTGGGTGACAGGTCCAAATGAGGGTTTTTGTATTATATATTAATTAGTCTGTCTCTTACGTGTGTGAAGTCACAATGAATGTGAGGTCAGAATGGGTGTTAGGTATTTGTTGATGTGAAGCCACAATGGGCACAAGGTCACTATGGGTATGATAACCTAAGAGGTGGGAGGTCCTAATATGCACGAAGTCACAGTGAATGTGGGGTCAACATGGGAGTGAATCATGAATGTGGAATGTGATCAAAATGTGCATAAAACCACATGGACATGAAGACAAAATGAATGTGAGATCCTGTGATTGTGAGGTCATTGTGCGTGCGAGGTCATAATATGGATAGAAATAGGTGTGAGGTCATAGTGAGTGTGATGTCACAAAGTCTGTTTCATAATGGGTGTATGCCTAATGGATATGTACTTCGCAATAGGAAAGATGACAAAATAGTTGTGTCATCCTGAGAGTGTAAGACCCAATGATAGTAAGGTCCTGTTGGTTGTAGTTTCACAATGGGTTTGTGGTCACAATGAGCATGAAGTCTGAATGGATGTGAGACCACAAAGGGATATGAGGTCAAAATATGTGTGAGGTCACAATGATCACAACAAGGTCCTAATTGGAGCTATGTGGTCACAATGTTCATGAGGTCACAATGGATCTGAGGTCTTATTGGTATGAAGTGACATTGGTCTGTGGCTACAATGGGTATGATTGTCTAATAGGCATGGGATCAAAATGCGAAATGACTGACCCCCCCATGAGTGTGAGGTAAAATAGGTTTGAGGTCTTAATGAAAAGAGTAAAGTGACAATGGACATGAAGTCAAAATGGCCATTAAGCCCTAATAGGCATACAAGGGGTGTCAGAGTGGGTGTCAAATCAAAAGGGAAGGTGTGAGGTCGGGATACATGTGATGTTGTTATAGGCATGAAGTCCTAATGTTTTTACAGAATGAGTATGTGATTATATTGGGTTTGAGATCCTAAATGCTGTGATGTCACAATAGTATTGTAAGGTGAGAAAATAGAGAAGCCACATTTTGGAAGATATAACTTTGAAGTCTTTACCAAAGGCTGGAAACTGCATGGTGGAATTTTTTCTCAAAGACCAGCAGTCAGAAAATACACTTAACATGGTCATGAAACTGAGCCATGAAGGGCAGAGAGGAGAGAAAGAATAATTCAGCTCCAGTGGAGAACTGAACTGGGAGAAGAGCCTGGAGACCGGACACCAGCATGGAGACATATAGCATTGTCTAATGGTCCCTTAGCTTGTGCGGGCTTAAATAGCGTCAGGTCAGGAGGAAGGGTCACAGAAAACTCCCAGTCTAAGGCTTTGGACTGACAGGTTTAGTAACCTATCAAGTATGCCCATCATCTGAGGGGAGGGACTTCACCTTCCCCCACCATGGAAACATGCTGCCAGATCTTAAATGGACATGCTCAAGTACCAGCAGAACTTTTCCAGCTAGGGAAGACAGGCCCCAATCTCCCATATAGGGTATACTTAGAGGCCAGTCAGAGGTGAGTGATTCAAGCTCTTTAAGAAATTAAGGCAGAATGAGAGCATTCTCTACATGCAAAGCTTTCCTAAGGCTATGACATCTGCATTTATCTGAAGCAGAGCCCTCCTAGCTCACCTTGAGCTGGGAACCTGCATTTAATGAATTGCCTCTCTGTCCTCTAGTCTTTTCATCACTGAGAGCAGAATTCCCTCCACCCAGCAAGAGGCACTATGATGGCTGCAAGACTCCCTACCTCATTAGGAGGTCCTGACAGATGTGAGGTCACAGTGGATGTGAGTTCACTATGCATTGAGGTCCTAATCATGGTGATGTGGTAGTGAATAAGTGTCTAATGGGTGTGAAGAGACAGTGAATATTAGGACATAGTGAGATTGAGTTCAATGTTGGCCAAGGTTCTTACTGATATGAGTTCACAATTGATGTGATGCCATATTGCCATGAAGTAGTTATGAGTGTGAGATCACAATGGCTGACAGTACATAATAGAGCTATGAAATCATAGTTGGTTTCAGTTTACAATGAACATATCACAATAAGAAACTGTTCCCAGTCGTGATGTGGTCACATTAGGTATAGTAATTGTGATGTTCTAATGAGAGTGTGCAGTTTAATGGCTGTGAGGTACACACTTTGAGTTCTCCATGGGTGTGAGCCACAGTGTGTGCAGTGCCCATGTTTCTGAGGTCCTAATGGGTGTGAGGTAGCAATTGGTGTGAGGTCACAATGGTCATGAGTTTCTAATAAGGTTATAAAGCAACTTTATTTAGGGCTGTGAGATCACTATTCTTGTAAAGTCCTAATGGGTATGAAGTCATACCGCATATGAGGGTCTAGTAAATGTTCAGACACAGATTACAGTAGGTGTGAGATCAACATGAGCATAAGGACAAAATTAGTATGAAGTACTAATAGAAGTATAAGCTTAGAGTTTATTGGTCACAATAAGTGAGTAGTCATTATGGGTGCAAGGTCCTAATGATGTAAGGTGCAATGACTATGGGGTCTAATGTTTGTGAATTCTCAAAGGGTTTTTGAAGTCACAATGGGGGAGATTACATTGGTCATGAGTCACAGAGGTATGAACCCATAATGGGCCTAAAGTCACAATGAGTGAGGTTCTAATGAGTGTGTGACTCCAATGAGTCCTTAATGGGATTGGCAAATGTCATAGTGCATAAGGTCCTAATGGTGTCAGAACGTGTTTGGCAAGAGGTTAGAATTGTCATGAAAATAGGTGTGAGATTTGAATAGAGAGATCCTGACAGTTGTGAGCTCACAAAATGTATGAGGTTACCATAATTGTAAATTTTTAATTGGTGTGGGGTCAAAAGAGTATGAAGACATAATGAGTTGTCATAATGGATCTGAATTCACAAAGAATATCAACTCCTATTTGTTATGTGAGGTACAAAAAACATGAGGTCCTAAAAAACTTTAAAATGTGTGATGTTATAGTGGGCGTGAGGTCCTAGTGGACATGAAGTCATAGTGGGCGTGAGGTTCTAGTGGACATGAAGTCATATTGAGTGTAGAGTCATAAAGTAGGCATGAGTACCTAATAGGGTGATTGTGGTGACAGTATTTGGGAGGTCCTAATGGGTGTGAGATGTTAATGGTCATGAGTTCACAAATGAATGTGACATTATAATCAGTGTGGCGTTCTTATTAGTGTGAGATTACAGTGTGTCATCCTAATTGGTTTGACAGTGCAGTGTGGTTGAGAATATAATGGGCTTGAGGTTGCAGTGGATGTGAGTTCACAATGGGTATGAGGTTTGAGGTCTTCAAAAGTGTATTATCCAGTGCCCTGCACTCTGTGTATCTAAAGCACACAGCTGCCACCAGGGAGAAATCCTCCAGATGGCAGCAGACAGACACAAATTGCAGGCTGAGCACAGAGGGGCTGAAATCACAGGGAAAGCATGAGTACCCCACAAAGACATTCTCACTCATGCCCACAGAGCAGCTTCTGTGACTTAGGCCTTCCCCCACCACCAGAGCAAAGCACCATCTTTGACCCTGGCATAGGGTCAGACCAGACTGGAACTAAAGCGGGCCTGAGGAAAGCATGGACCAAGGGGCCGTCTTTAAAAAGTGCAAGAGGGACCTACCAGTGAAAGCCAGCTCTGCCCAGGAGAATGACCCCTGCACAGTCGGGAGGCTAGTCGTGGGCCATGGCTCACACACTCAGGTGAACTCAGCCAGAGGTGCTGTGCCCTGCCTGACAGAATTTCTAAATTAAAACTGAAAGGGGCGAGCAGCTACCAGTGGCAGGGAACAACCAGACTGGAGAACAAACAGTTTCCGAGACAGATAAGGGGTCCCATCACAGAGGAAGCCCAATTCCCAGTCCGAAACAGAGCTGAATTCCATAGCCAGCTATGCCCAGGAGGCTGCCCCACTGAGGAAAGAGGAACCTCCCCCAGATAAGTGACTCTCAGCCAGGTAAACCAGGCCAGAGATGCCCCGCCATGCTGAGTCCACAGCCTATTCAAAGCCAGGCGTTAAAGGCAGCAGTGTCACAGCAGAGGACAGGAGCCACGATTCCCAAGACTGTTCACATCCCCCACCTATAGAGGGCACCCAAGATCTACCTGCAAGCTGTGCGAACCATAGAGCCCCAGAATTTCCCTAACAGGGGAGGCGGGTCAAAGCATATCCACCCCCTGAAAATTGAAAGCAAGTCAAATGAGCCAAGCATCAAAATAGACTGCAAACCATCTCAAGGAAACCAGACACTGTAGAAAGCCCACCCAAACAAGGAAGATTTCATTTTTTAAAACATTTTTTAAGCTTTTTTTTTCATTTCTGTGATCACATTGGTTTTTTGTTTTCCATTTTAATTTGTTTTATCAGGGTTTTCTGGTTGTTTGTTTTTCTGTTTTTTAATAATTTTTCTCAATTTTGTGCATTTGTCTTCCTTTAAAATTATTTTCCTATGAATAATACCCTCACTCTTTTATGCTAACTCTCCATTGCCTATCATTTTAACCTTGTTCTTCCTGCTGATTCTACCCTTCTCCACATTTCCACGTCACTGAAACTCAACCAGAATCATCACACCCTCCATACCTTTTACTCTATTCTCTTTTCTACCTCAAACTTACCCTCCTGATTTACTTCCAGGACCTTCAGATTCCATTTACCCCTGGTTATTGGATAGAGGGTATCCCT
Source organism: Perognathus longimembris pacificus (assembly GCF_023159225.1). NCBI lineage: Eukaryota > Metazoa > Chordata > Mammalia > Rodentia > Heteromyidae > Perognathus > Perognathus longimembris. The sequence goes on along the minus strand of NC_063178.1, from coordinate 48,912,336 downwards.
GCCCAATCCGAGTGAATCAAAGAGGTTCAAAGAGAAAGCCAGCCAGTACATAAAGAACATAAACTGCTCATAGGGTTGTAACAATAAATAATTAACTACTGAATACAGGGCTCAGAATTTGTTGTTATATCAAAATTTTATTCTTTAGGACTACCAAATCCAATTTTATATACAGGTATACAAGGTAACTGTATATAATTCTGCAATTCTAAGATTTACACAACAGTGCTTGGTAAGGTCTCCTTTGGGTCTTAAATGGTACTGAAAAGTGCCTGTAGACTGGCATTCCCAATCCATATGGGCAGAAGAAAATCAAGAAAGATGGCAAATAATGGAGTCTCATCTCCCACTGAAACCAAGCAGGAAGCAGTGCAATCAATGAAATAGAAGAGAACCCTCAAAATGCTCTACAAAGTCTACTGATAAAAATGATAAATGAAAAGTTTGAATCTCTGCAGTCAAATAATCTAGAGTGTGAGGAGGAAAAGCAAAACTTAATAGAGAATTTCATGGCTTCCACAAGTAGAAAGATAAATGAACTTCAAGACTCAAATGAAAAGATAGCTACTAAGGTAAAGATTTGACAGACAGCATTCAAAAACAAATTAATGAAGTTAATGAACTAAAGAAGTCCATGAAGTAACTAAGAGATAATTATAGCTAGGACATGGAAATCATCATGAAAGACCAGTCAGAAGGAAAAGAGATTCGAAATCAAGTAGCTAGCCCACAGTCCCGACTGACTGAAGCAGAGCACTGAATCTCAGGAGCTGAAGATTCCCTAAAATCTATGGAGAAACATCAAAAATAAATACAAAACAAATCCAATCGACAAAACAGATCACTCCAGGAGTTTCAAGACACAATCAGGAAGCCCAATTTAAGGATAATAGGTATTGAGGAAAACCTGAAGAAAGAAGTTAATGGAATAGGCAACATATTTAACAGAATATTAGCTCAGAACTTCCCAAATATCCAGAAGCATAGGCCTATACAGATACAAGAAGCATTTAGAACCCCAAACCGACCAGACTAGAATAGGACATCCCACCAAAACACTGTTATCAAAACAGGATGAATAGAGTCCAAGGAAAGAATCCTTAAAACTGTTAGGGAAACAAAAACAATCACATATAAAGGAAAAGCAATGAGAATTACCTCAGTCTTCTCAGCAGAGACCATGAAAGCAAGGAGACTCTGGAATGAGGTATAACAAACCCTAAATAAAAATAAATACCAACCAAGAATTCTGTACGCAGTTAAACCCTCATTCATAGCCGAAGGTCAAACAAAAGTCTTCCACAGTAATGAAAATCGGAAACAATATATCTCCACCAAACCAGCTTGACAGAATACCCTCAAAAGTGTACTATACAGGGAAAATAATCAATATCCCAATACAGACAGAGAAATGAACCCTAAATAGAAAACCAGAATATTAGATCAAGAAATGGGAAGGCACAGCTTTTAACAAGATAGATATAATGAAAGGAAGAAACAAGCATCTCTCAATGCTATCAACATTAATGGACTTAATTCTCCAATCAAATGACATAGGCTCATAAGTTGGATCAAAAATCAAGATCCATCTTTCTGCTGCCTCCAAGAGACACATCTATCCAGCAAAAGTAAACCTCTTCTAAAAGTGAAAGGCTGGAATAAAATCTATCAAGAAAATGGCCCCCATAAGCATTGCTTTCATAGTATCAGATAAAATTGACTTCAAATTAAAAACGGTAAGAAGAAACAAAGAAGGTTACTACATTCTAGGAAAGGGATCTTTCCTTCAGGATGATATAACCATCCTAAATATCTACACACCGAATATAGGAGAACCCAACTGCATCTAACAAACACTACTGACTGACATCTACAGAATATTCCATGCAGCAACAACGGAATACACATTCGTTTCGGTAGCACATGGAATATACTCCAAAATAAATCACACCTTAGGGCACAAAGAAAATCTGAACAAATTCAGAAGCATCAAAACAATTTCGTGCATTCTCTCAGACCACAATGGAATAAAATTAGAGCTCAACTCAAACAGCCACCACAGAAAAACCTACAGTCCATGCAGACTAAACAAAACATTGCTGAACCATCAGTGGGTCATTGAAAAAATTAGAACAGAATTTAAAGGTTTATATAATTCATCGAAGATGAATACACAAAGTACCAGCTCCTTTGTGACACAGCAATGGCAGTACTTAGAGGGAAATTTATATCTCTGAGGGCCCACATCAACATACTGAGGAAACAGCAACTCAACAGCTTAAGGAAGCACCTTAATCTCCTCGAAAGGGAACAAAAAGCCAAACCCAAAGTCAATAGACAAAACAAATAATTAAAAACAAATAAGAATTAAATGAATTAGATACCGAAAAAATCATCAAAAGAATCAACAAAACAAAGAGTTTGTTCTTTGAAAAAATTAACAAGATAGACAGACCCCTGGCAAACCGGACCAAAAAACGCAAGCAGCATACACATATAAACAAGATCAGAGATGAAACAGGAAACATTACCAGAGAAACAACGAAAATTCATAACACAATAAGGAACTATTTTGCAAATCTTTATGGCAACAAATTTGAGAACCTGGAAGAAATGGATGATTTCCTAGAAAAAATTGATATCCCCAAACTCAACCATGAAAATTTAAACCTTCTGAGCAGACCAATATCCTGCATTGAAATAGAAATGGCAATAAGTGATCTCCCATCCAAGAAAAGCCCAGGTCCAGATGGATTCAGTGCAAAATTCTACAAGGCCTTCAAAACAGAACTCACACCAATATTTTTCAAACTCTTCAATGAAATTGAAACACTACCAGACACATCCTATGAAGCAAATATAACCCTCATCCCCAAACCAGGTAGGGACTCATCATGGAAAGAGAACTACACACCGATTTCCCTGATGAACATAGATGCAAACATTCTCTACAAAATTCTGGCCAATCGACTTCAATAGGTCACCAAAAAAAAATGTACACCATGATCAAACTGGATTCATCCCAGGGATGCAAAGTTGGTTCAGTATATGCAGGTTAATTATTGTAATCCACCACATCAAATGGAGCAAGATAAAGAGCCACATGGTTATATCTCTGGATAGAGAAAAGGCGTTCAATAAATCCAGCACCCATTTATGCTAAAAGCCATGGAAAAACATGGATTCCAGGGAAAACTCCTGAATATAATAAAGGCAGTCTATGACAAACCAAAAGCAAGTATAATTCTAAATGGGAAAACCTAAAGCCATTCCCTTTAAAATCAGGAGCAAGACAGGGATATCCTCTCCCTCGCCTTCTCTTCAACATAGCACTAGAATTCCTAGCCAGAGCAATTAGGTAAGAAGAAAATATACAGGGGATCCAAATAGGAAAAGCTGAAGTTAAGCTTTCTCTCTCCGCAGTTGACATGATCCTTTACCGCAAAAATCAAGGGCATATCTATATGCTAATGACCCGAATGCCAAGCTGAAATCAGTAAAGCAACTCCTTTTGCAATAGCGTCAAAAAACATAGAATACCTAGGAATAACCTTAACCAAAGAAGTGAAAGACCTCTATGATGAGAATTTTAAAAACATGAAAAACAATATTAAGGCAGGAATAAGAAAATGGAATAACCTCCCATGCTCCCGGATTGGGAGTATTAATATAATTAAAATGACAATATTGCCAAAGGCTATTTACAAATTCAATGCAATACCCATTAATATTCAGACACGATTTTTTAATGAAATAGAGGAAGCAATCCAGAAATATATATGGAACAATAAAAGACCCAGAATAGCTAAAACAATCCTAAGCAGAAAGAGCAGTGCTGGAGGAATTACAATACCCAACTTCAACCTGTATTATAAAGCTATAGTAATAAAAACAGCTTGGTATTGGCACTGGCACTGGCCAAAAGACCATTGGAACAGGATTGAAGACCCAGAAATGAACCCACAGAAGTATGCCTAATTAAACTTTGAAAAAGGAGCTAAAAAATAGGATGGAAGAGTGACAGCCTCTTTAACAAATGGTGCTGGCAAAACTGGTTCAACACATGCAACAAACTAAAACTAGATCCTTATATATCACCCTGCACCAAAATCAATTCCGAATGGATCAAAGACCTCGAAATTAAGACAGATACTCTGAAAACACTAAAGGAAGGAGTAGGAAAAACACTTCAGATCCTTGGCACAGGACGGAACTTCCTGAACAAAGATAGAATTTCAACAGATCAAAGAAAGGATGGACAAATGGGACTGCAAAAACTGCAGAGCTTCTGCAGCAACAATAGAATACATATTCTTTTCACCAGCCCATGGAACATTTCCCAAAATAGATCACATCTTACAGCACAAAGAAACTCTGAACAAATTCAGAAGCATCAAAACAATTCCCTGCATTCCCTCAAACCGCAATGGAATACAATTAGAGCTCAACTCAAACAGCTACCACAGAAAATCCTACAATACACGGAGACTAAACAACACGTTGCTGAACCATCAGTGGGTCATTGAAAAAATTAGAACAGAAATTCAAATGTTTATGGAATTCAACGAAGATGAGTACACAAAGTGCCAGCTCCTTAGGGACAAAGCAAAGGCAGTACTCAGAGGGAAATGTATATTTCTGTGTGCCTACACTAACAAACTGGAGAAACAGCAACTCAACAGCTTAAGGAAGCACCTTAATCTCCTCAAAAGGGAACAAAAAGCCAAACCCCAAGTCAATAAACAGAAGCAAATAATTAAAAACAAATCAGAATTAAATGAATTAGGTACAAAAAAAATCAAAAGAATCAACAAAACAAAGAGTTGGTTCTTTGAAAAAAGTAACAAGATAGACAGACCCCTAGCAAACCTGACCAAAAAACGAAGGCAGCACAGCCAAATAAACAAGATCAGAGATGAAACAGGTAACGTCACCACGGAAACAATAAAAATTCAGAACATAATAAGGGACTATTTTGCAAACGTTTATGACAAAAAATTCGAGAACCTGGAAGAAATGGATGATTTCCTTAAAAAAATATTGTTATCCCCAAACTCATCCATGAAGATTTAAACCTTCTGAACAGACCCATATCCAGTTGAAATAGAAATGGCAATAAGTGATCTTCCATCCAAGAAAAGCCCAGGTCCAGACAGATTCACAGCAGAATTCTACAAGGCCTACAAAACAGAACTCACACCAATATTTATCAAACTCTTCAATGAAATTGAAAGAGAAAATTCAGTACCAGACACATTCTATGAAGCAAGCATAACCCTCATCCCAAAACCAGGCAGGGACTCATCAAGGAAAGAGAACTATTGACCGATCACCCTGATGAACTTAGATGCAAAAATTCGCAACAAAATTTTGGACAATCAACTTCAACAGTTGGTTCAAAGTTGGTTCAATATACGCAAGTCAGTTAATGTATTCCACCACATCAACTGGAGCAAAGTAAAGAACCACATGGTTATATCTCTGGATGCAGAAAAGGCATTCAATAAATCCAGCACCCACTTATGCTAAAAGCCATTGAAAAACTTGGATTCCAGGGAAAACTCCTGAATATAGTAAAGGCGGTTTATGACAAACCAACAGGAAGCATATTTCTAAATGTTGCAAAACTAAAGCCATTCCCTTTAAAATCAGGAACAAGACAAGGATGTCTGCTCTTTTCCCTTCCCTTCAATATAGTAGTAGAATTCCTAGCCAGAGCAATTAGTCAAGAAGAAAATATAAAGTGGATCCAAATAGGAAAAGATGAAGTTAAACTTTCTCTCTTCGCAGATGACTTGATCCTATACCTAAAGAACCCCATAGACTCTACTTCCAGGCTTATAGAGCTGATCTAAAACTTTGAGAAAGTTGCAGGATATAAAATAAACTCACCAAATTCAGAGGCCTTTCTATATGCTAATGACCCGAACACCTAGGCTGAAATCAGGAAAACAACTCCTTTTGCAATAGTTTAAAAAAACATAAAATACCTAGGAATAACCTTAACCAAAGAAGTGAAAGATGACTATAATGAGAAATTTAAAAACATGAAAAATGAAATTAAGGCAGAACTAAGGGAATGGATAAACCTCCCATCCTCCTTGATTGAGAGGATTTATATAATCAAAATGGCAATATTGCCAAAGGGTATCTACAATTTCAATGCAATACCCATTAATATCCCAACACAGTTTATTAATGAAATAGGTGAAGAAATCCTGAAATTCATATGGAACAATAAAAGACCCGGAATAGCTAAAACAATTCTAAGCAGAAAGAACAATGCTGGAGGAATTACAATACCCAACTTCAACCTGTATTTTTTTTTGTTTGTTTGTTTTTTGGCCAGTCCTGGGCCTTGGACTCAGGGCCTGAGCACTGTCCCTGGCTTCTTCCTGCTCAACGCTAGCACTCTGCCACTTGAGCCACAGCACCGCTTCTGGCCATTTTCTGTATATGTGGTGCTGGGGAATCGAACCCAGGGCCTTGTGTATCCGAGGCAGGCACTCTTGCCACTAGGCCATATCCCCAGCCCTCAACCTGTATTATAAAGCTATAGTAATAAAAACAGCTTGGTATTGTCACTGGCACAGGCCAAAAGACCAATGGAACAGAATTGAAGACCCAGAAATGAACCCACAGAAATAGGCCCACTTAATCTTTGAAAAACGAGCTAAAAAAATAGGATGGAAGAGTGACAACCTCTTTAACAAATGGTGCTGGCAAAACTGGTTCAACACATGCAACAAACTAAAACTAGATCCTTATATATCACCCTGCACCAAAATCAATTCCAAATGGATCAAAGAATTTGACATTAAAACAGATACTCTGAAAACACTAAAGGAAAGAGTAGGAGAAAGACTTGAGCTCCTTGGCACAGGACGGAACTTCCTTAACAAAGATCCAGGAATACTACAAATCAAAGAAATGATGGACAAATAGGACTGCACAAACTGCAGAGCTTCTGCAGGGTAAAGGACATAGCTCACAAAATAAACAGAAAGCCCACAGATTGGGAAAAGATCTTTACCGGTCCTACAACGGACAAAGGTCTCATATCTAAAATATATGCAGAACTAAAAATATTACATTCCTCCAAAACAAAACCACAAAGAACCAATATCCCCCTCAACAAGTGGGCTAAACACTTAAAAAGACAATACTCTGATGAGGAAATGAGAACGGCCAAGAGACATATGAAAAAGTGCTTAAATGGACATGGTCAAGTACCAGCACAACTTTTCCATCTATGAAAGATAGCCCCAACCTTCCATATCGGGTATACTTAATGGCCACTCAGATGTGGGAAATTCAAACCATTTAGGAAGATAAGGAGAAAATGAGCATTCTATACATGCAAAGGTTTCCTAAGGCTATGACATCTGCACTTCTCTGAAGAAGAGGTCTCCTAGCTCACCTTGAGCTGGGCACCTGCATAAAATGAGTTGCCTCTCTCACCTCTAGGATTTTCATCACTGAGTGGATAATTCCCTCCACCCAGCAAGAAGCACTAGTATGGCTGAAAGAAGTGACTTAGACTCAGACTACCTACTTTACTAGGAGGTCCAGACAGATGTGAGGTCAATGTGGGTGTGATTTCACAATGCACTGAAGTCCTCATCATTGTGATGTGACAGTGAATACGTGTCTAATGGGTGGGAGGGGACAGTGAATATGAGGACATAGTGAGTTTGAGTTCACAGTAGGCCAAGGTATTAACAGATATGAGGTCACAACTCTGAAGCTAAATGGGTATGAATTTATAATGAGTGTGAGGTCACAATGGGTGTGAGTACATAATAGAGCTATGAAATCATAGTTGGGGGTTAGTTTATGGTGAACATATCACAATGAGAAACTGTTCCCAGTCGTGCAGAGGTCACATTAGGTATAGTAATTGTGAACTTCTAATGAAAGAGTGCAGTCACAATGGCTGTGAGGTACACAGTTTGAGATCTCATAGGGTGTGAAACACAGTGTGTGCATTGTCCATGTTTCTGAGGTGCTAATGGCTGTGAGGTAGCAATGGGTGTGAGGTCACAATGGGCATGAGCTTCTAATAGGGATACAAAGCAACTGTATTTAGGAGTGTGAGGCCACTATGCTTGTAAAGTCCTAATGGCATATGAGTGTCTAGTAAATGTTAAAACACAGATTACAGTGGGTGTGAGATCTTCATGAGCATGAGTTCAAAATGAGTATGAAGTTCTAATGGGAGAATAAGCTCAGAGGGGAGTATCACAATAAGTGAGAGGTCACAATGGGTACCAAGGCCTAGTGGTGTAAGGTACAATGACTATGGGGAGTAGTGTCTTTGAATTCTCCGGAGGTGTGTGATGTCACAATGGGGGAGGATGCATCACTCACGAGTCACAGAAGTTTGAACTCATAATGGGCATAAATTCACGATGAGTGAGTTTCCAATGAGTGTGAGACTCCAGTGAATTTTGAGGCCTTAATGGGAGTGGCGAATGTCATAGTGGGCAAGGTCCTAATGGTGTCAGAACATGTTTGGCAAGAGGTTATAATGGTCATGAAAATAGGTGTGAGATTTGAATAGGCACAGATCCTACAGTTGTGAGGTCACAAAAGGTATGAGGATACAATAAGTGTGAATTTCTAATTGGTGTGCATGGGGGGGGGTCAAAATTGTATGAATACCTAATGTGTGTTGTCAACATGGATGTGAGTTCACAAAGAGGATCAACTCCTAGTTTGTATGTGAGGTACAATAAACATGAGGTCATAATAAGTTTTAAAAGGTGTGATGTTATAGTTGGCATGAGGTCCTAATGGACATGTTGTCATATTGAGTGTAGAGTCATAAAGTGGGCATGAGTTCCTCCTGGGTGTTTGTGGTGACAGTATTGGGAAGTCCTACTGGGTGTGAGATGTTAATGGTCATGAGTTCACAAATGACTATGACATCATAATCAGTGTGGAAATACAGTGTGTAGTCCTAATTGGTGTGACAGTGCAGTGTGGTTGAGAAGATAGTGGGCTTAAGGTTGTAGTGGATGTGAGTTCACAATGGGTATAAGGTTTGAGGTCTTCAAAAGTGTGATATCACAATGGGTAGAAGTTCACACCAAGCATGAGATCCTAATGAGTGGGTGCTCACAATGGGCATGAGGTTATGATTGGCATGTGGTGCTGATGAGTTGTGAGATGTTAATGGGTTGGAGGTACCAATGAATGTGAGTTCCTCCTAGGGAGTGTGAGAGCACATGAGTGTAACTCAAGATGTTCATAAGATCCCTAATGAGTGTTGTTTCATTGGCTCTTAGGTCCTAAAGTGTTACAAGGTATTAGACCATGGTTGGGGGTAAGGTCACAAAGGGCTGTGCATGCTCCCAATATTCATAAGGTCATTGTAAATATGAAGTCCAAATAGGTAATATGCATGTAGACATACTGGATATAAGATCACAACTAGTGTGAATTCCTAATTTGTTTTAGTCCACAATGGACCTGTATTATTACTGGAGTGTGTGCATGAGGTGTGACATCACATTTTCATGAAGACACATTAGATGCGAGGTCCTATACTGAGTAAGGAAAAGATCCTAATGGGCGTGTGATATCCCAATGGGTGTGAGCTTACAAGGGGTATGAGGCTCTAACCAGTGTGAGGTAACATGGGACTGAGGTATTAATAGAGGGTGTGAGGTCCTAATGTGTGTTAGGCTACAATGAGTGTTAGGTCAAATTATGCGTGAGGTCACAATTTTTATGAGGCCCTAATTGGCAAAGGTACTAGCAAGTGTTAGTTCTCAATGTGCATGAGCTCCTAACAGATTTGAAGTCACAAATGGTGTGTGGTTATAATGGGTATGAGATTTTAATTTGCGTTAAGTCATAATGAGAGTGAGTTCAAAAAGTGCATAAGGTTACAATGTGCAGGAATACATGAAGGAGTAAAACCATTATTAGTGTGAAGACACTATGGAAAGAGGTCCTTATGGTTGTGAGGTCACAATGAGCAGGAGTCCTAATGAGCAGGAACTTTTAGTAGATGTCAGGTCTCAGTGGACTGACGTAACAGTGAGTATGAGATTCTAATGAGCATAAGGTCACAGTAGATATTATGTCCTTATAGAGTTGTGAGATCCCTATATAAATTTTGAATGTGAGTTCACAGTGAGATTGAAAGCACAATGAGTGTGAGGTCACAATGTGTGTAGGGTCATAATGAACATGAGTGAAAATGAGTGTAAGGTTCTAATGGGGTATGAGGGTGAAAAAAATATGAATATTAAATATGAGGTCACAGTGAGATTGAAAGCACAATGACTGTGAGGTCACATCTGGTGTGACAGTCTAATGTATGTGAGGCCAAAATGGATATGAGGTCATAAATTTTCATGGATGAGAGGTCCTAATGAGGAATGTGAGGTTACAGTGGGTAGCAGGTCATTGGACATGAGAGCCTAATGGAAGTTTCACGATCACAATGGGCATGAGGTCACAATGGTGAGCTCCCAATGGGGTACTACATCAAAATGAATGTGAGGTCTAAACAAATGTTTAAGGTCAAACTATTAATGGGCATGAGATATTAATGATGATGAGGTCCCAATCAATGAGAGATCACAACTGATCACAATACTTATTGAGGTAAGATCACAGTGGGCATGAGATAAGAATGGTCATAGGTCCTAATGGAGTTGGGTTCATACAGGGATTGGAATAATAATGGGTGTGAGATTACAATGGGGGTGAAGTTTTAGTGGGGTAAATGCACCACTGGTGTGAAGTACTAGTTGGCTTGAGGTCAAATAGTGTACAGCCCAAATGGATGAGATATGTTATGAAGTCAAAATGTTTAATGAGTTGTAATATATGTGAGATCATAATGGCTGTGAGTTCACAATGACAATATGGTCATATTGGTTACAATGTCATAGTGAATGTGGAGTCAAAATTATGTGAGGTCACAGTTGAATGAGGTCATAATAGATGTGAATTAATAATGCCAGTGAGGTCCTAATAGAAGCCGAGGTTACAGAGGGTTTACATCTTAGATGATGTGATGTTACATCACAGAAGGTATATAGTGAGTGTGAGGATATAGTGTTTGTAAGTCACAATAGGTATGAGGTCCAAATCTACATGATGACACACTGGGTATGAGGTTACAATGGGCATGAAACCCTACTCGTTGTGTAAGATCCTAATATTTTTAAGGTCTAATGAGTATAAGATCACAATGACTATTCGGTCAAAAGTTACCTAAGGTTTTTATCGGTGTGTGTCTTCAAACCAATAAGGGTGTGAGGACCTAAAAAGTGTAAAATAAATATGCTGTCACAATAGTTGTGAGGTCACAATGGCTGTCAGGTCCTAAAGGTATGTTTCAATACGCAGTGAGAAGATCCTAATAAGCCTGAGTTCAATGGGGTTGTAGTCCTAATGGATATGATATCACAATGAGTGAAATCAAACAGGCTTAGCTGCTACTGGGTGTGAAGTCACATGGGTATGAAGTCACAATGAGTGTTAGATCCTAATGAGCACGTGATCCTAATGGCTATGAAGTAACAAATGTGTCTGTTCCTGATGAGAAGTATGAAGCCACAATGGATGTCAGGTCCTAATGGGTGTGAGGTCCTAAAGGGTGTGAGGTCACAATAAGTACGTATTTGGTCCTAATGGGCATAAGGTTGCAGTGGGTGAGTGATCCCAACAGGCTTGTGGTCATAACTGGTTGAAGTGACAATGTGCGTGAAAGTATAACAGTGGGTGTAGGGTCATACATGTTGTCATAATGGCCATTAGGCCCTGGTGGGTGTAGGTCAATAGGCATGAGTTTTGAACAAGTATTTGAGGTACAAATGGGAATGAGGTAAAAAATGGGTGTGGAATTTCTAATGGGCATGAGGTTAAAATGGGTGTGTCTAATGTGTGTGTGGTCCCAATGGGTTTGTGGTCCCAATGGGTATTAGATCCTAATAGGTATATGGTATACAGACACAATTGGCATGAATCTTCATAGGTATTATCTTTGTGGGTGTCAGGTCCAACGAGAGTATAGGTATGATATCCTAATGAATGAGTCTCTTATGTGTGTGAACTCACAATGTGTATGATGTCACAATGCGTGTTAGGTATAAGTTGATGTGAAGACACAATGGGCACAAGGTCACTATGAGTATGATATTCTAGGGGTGGGAGGTCCTAATATGCATGAAGACACAGTGAATGTGGGGTCACCATGGGAGTGAAACATGAATGTGGAATGTGGTCAAAACGAGCATGAAACCACATGGACATGAAGACACACTGGACGGGAGATCCTATGATTGTGAGGTCATCGTGGGTGCAAGGTTATTATGGATAGAAGAAAGAAATAGGTATGAGGACACAGTGAGTGTGATGTCACAAAGTGTGTTTCACAATACGTACATGCCTAATGGATATGTAGTTCACAATGGGAAAGATGACAAAATACGTGTGATATTCTGAGAGTGTAAGACCCAATGATAGTAAGGTCCAATTGCTTGTAGTGTGACAATGGGTTTGTGGTCACAATAAGCATGAGGTCCAAATAGATGTGAGATCCTAATGGGATATGAGGTCAAAATATGCATGAAATCACAATAATCACAAGGTCCTAATTGGAGCTATGTGGTTACAATGTTCATGAGGTCACTCTGGATCTGAGGTCTTATTGGTAAGAAGTGACATTGGGTCTGTGGTCACCATTAGTATGAATCTCTAATAGGCAGGAGGTCAAAATGTGAAGTGCCCAGAGGGTATGAGATTCTTGTATGTGTGAGGTCAGAGTGGGTGTGAGATCTTAATAGTGGCATGAAATTCTAATGGCTGTTAAATACAAATGAATCTGAGGTCACAATGAATATGAGCTCTCCCCACAAACCATGGCCCTGAGGTAAAAATGGTTTGAAGCCTTAATGAAAAGAATGAAGTGACAATGGGTACGATGTCAAAATGACCAAGAAGTACAAATAGGTATACAAGGGGTGTCAGAGTGGGTGTCAAATGCAAAGGGAAGGTGTGAGGTCGGAATACATGTGATGTTGTTATAGGCATGAGGTCCTAATGTTTATGCACATGAGTATGAGATTAGAATGGGTGTGAGATCATAAATGCTGTGATGTCACAGTAGTATTCTAAGGTGAGAAAATAGAGAAGCCAAATTTTGAGAGATAAAACGTTGTAGTCTTTATTAAAAGTCTGGCAACTGCGTAGTGGACTCCTGTCCCCAAGGCCATCACTCAGAAAATGCACTCATCGTAGTCAGAAAACTGATCCATGAAGGACAGAGAGGAGAGAAAGAATAATTTACCTCCAGTGGAGAAATGAACTGGGAAAACAGCCAGGAGACAGGACAGGAGCATAGAAACCTGTAGCATGGTGTAAAGGTCACTGAGCTGGTAGGGGATTAAATAGAGTTAGGTCAGGGGGCAGGGTCCCAGGAAACTCCCACTCTCAGGCTCTAGAGTGACAGGTTTAGTAACCTATGAAGAATGCCCATCATCTGATGGGAGGAATTTCACCTTCCCCTACCATGAAAACATGATGCAAGATCTTAAATGGAAATGCTCAAGTACCAGCAGAACTTTTCCATCTAGGGAAGATAGGTCCCAACCATCCATATAGGGTATACTTCGAGGCAACTCAGAGGTGGGTGACTCAAGCTCTTTAGGAAGTTAAGGCAGAATCAGAGCATTCTCTACATAGCTTTCGTAAACTATGACATCTGCACTTCTCTGAAGCAGAGGCCTCCTAACTCACCTTCATCTGGGTACCTGTATTCAGTGAATTTCCTCTCTAACCTCTAGGCTTTTCATTACTTAGTGCAGAATTCCCTCCACCCAGCAAGAGGCACTATGATGGCTGCAAGAAGTGATTTTGATTCAGCCTCCCTACCTCATTAGGAGGTCCTGGCAGATGTGAGGTCACAGTGGGTGTGAGTTCACAATGCATTGAGGTCCTAGTCATTGTGATGTGACAGTGATTACGTGTCTACTGGATGTGAGGAGATAGAGAATGTGAGGACATAGTGAGTTTGAGTTCACAGTAGGCCAAGTTCCTAACTTATATGAGGTCACAATTGATGTGAAGGCAAATGGGCATGAAGTTATAATGAGTGTGAGGCCACAATGGGTATGACTACATAATAGAGTTATGAAATCATAGTTGGTGTTAGTTTATAATGAACATGTCACAGTGAGAATCTGTTCCCAGTTGTGATGAGGTCACATTTTGTATAATTGTGAACTTCTAAGGAGAGTTTTCAGTCACTATGGCTGTGAGGTACCCACTTTGAAATCTTAAAAGGTATGTGCCACAGTGTGTGCAGTGCCCATGTTTCTGAGGTCCTAATGGCTGTGAGGTAGAAATGGGTGTGAGGTCACAATGGGCATGAGCTTATAATATGGGTATAAAGGAACTGTAGTGGTGTGAGCTCACTATGCATGTAAAGTCCTTATGGGTATGAAGTCATATGAATATGAGGGTCTAGTAAATGTTAACAGACAGATTACAGTGGGTGTGAGATCAACATGAGCATGAGTACAAAATGAGTATGAAGTTCTAATAGGAGTATAAGTTGAGAGGGAAGTGGTCACAATAAATGAGAGGTCACAAGAGGTACTAGGGCCCAATGGTGGAAGTTGTAATGGCTATGGGGTCTAATGTCTGTTAATTCTCTGGAGTGTGTGAAGTCACAATGGGGGACGTTACATTGGTCATGAGTCACAGAGGTATGAACCAATAATGGGCATAAAGTCACAATGGGTGAAGTTCTAATGAGTGTGAGAGCTCAAGGAATTTTCTGTCCTTAATGGGAGTGGCGACTGTAATAGTGGGCTAGGACCTAATGGTGTCAGAACATGTTTGGCAAGAGGATATAATGGTCATGAAAATAGGTGTGAGATTTGAATTGGCTGAGATCCTGGCAATTGTGAGGTCATAAAAGGTGAATACCTAATGAGTGTTGTCATAATGGATGTGAGTTCTCAAAGAGTATAATCTCCTCTTTTGTATGTGAGGTACAATAAACATGAGGTCCTAATAAGTTTTAAAAGCTGTGATGTTAGAGTGGGCGTGAGGTCTTAAGGGCTATGAAGTCAGTATGAGTGTAGAGTCATAATCTTGGTATGAGTTCCTAATAGGTTGTTTGTGGTGACAGTACTTGGGAGGTCCTAATGGGTGTGAGATGTTAATGATCATGAGTTCACAAATGAATGTGACATCATAATCAATGTGGAGTTCTAATTAGTGTGAGATTACAATTTGTAGTCCTAATTGATGTGGCAGTGCAGTGTGGTTGAGAATAAAATGGGCTTAAGGTTGTAGTGGATGAGAGTTCACAATGGGTAAGAGGTTTGAGTTCTTCAAAAGTGTTATATCACAGTGGTAGAAGTTCACACCAAGCATGAGATCCTACTGAGTCGGTGCTCACAATGGGCATGTGGTCATGATTGGCATGTGGTGCTGATGAGGTGTGAGGTATTAATGGGTCAGAGGAACAGATGAATGAGAATTCCAACTAGGGAGTGTGAAGCCACAGTGAGTGTAACTCAAGATGTTCATAAGATCCCTAATGCGTGTTGTGTCAATGGATTTAACATCCTAAAGTGTTACAGGGTATGAGATCATGGTTGAGGGTAAAGTCACAAGGGTTGTGCATTCTCCCGATATGCATAAGGTCACTGTACATGTGAGGTACAAATGGGTAAATGCATGAAGTCACAGTGGATGTGAGATCACAAGGAGTGTGACTTGCTAATTTGTTTTATTCCAAAATGGGTCTGTGCTAATAATTGAGGGTGTGTATGAGGTGTGACATCACAGTGTCATGAAGTCACATTGGATGCGAGGTCCTATACAGAGTAAGGAAAAAATGTTAATGGACGTGTGATATCACAATGGTTGTGAGCTTACAAGGGGTATGAGTTTCTAACCAGTGTGAGGTAACTTGGGCCGGAGGTATTAATAGAGGGTGTGAGGTCCTAATGTGTGTTTGGTTACAATAAGTGTAAGGTCATAGTATGAGTGATGTATCAATATTTATGAGGTCCTAATTGGCAAAGGTACTAGCAAATGTTAGATCTCAATGGTCATGAGGTTCCAACACATATGAAGTCACAATTGGTGTATGGTCACAATGGGTGTGAGGTCCTAATTTGTGTGAAGTCATAAGGAGAGTGAGTTCATAAAGTGAATAAGGTTACAAAGCGCATGAACTAAATGGAGTCACAATGGGCATGAAATCCTAATAGACGTAAAACCATAATTGGCGTGAAGATACTATGGAAAGGAGGTCCTAATTTTTGTGAGGTCACAATGGTATTAGTCCTAATGAGCATGAAGTTATAGTAGCTTTCAGGTCTCAGTGGACTGAGGTAACAATGAGTATGAGATTATAATGAGCATGAGGTTACAGTAGATATGAGGTCCTAATACAGGTATAAGATCACAATATAAAAATTCAATGTGAGTTCACAGTGAGATTGAAGGCACAATAAGTGTGAGGTCACAATTGGTGTGGGGTCATATTGAACATGAGTGTAAAATGGGTGTAGGGTTCTAATTGGGTACGAGGGTACATTGAATATGAATATTGAATGTGAGGTCACAGTGAGATTGAAGGCACAATGACTGTGAGGTCACATCCGGTGTGACAGTCTAATGTATGTGAGGTCAAAATGGATATGAGGTCATAAATGTCATAAGATTTTCATGGATGAGAATCCATGAGGAATGTGAGGTTACAGTGGGTAGGAGGTCATTGGACATGAGAGCCTAATGGAAGTTTCACGACCACAATGGGCATGAGGTCACAATGGTGTGAGCTCCCTATGGGGGTGCTAGATCAAAACAAACTTGATGTCCAAAAAATGTTTAAGGTCAAAATATGAATTGGCATGAGATATTAATGAGTATGAGTTCCCAATAAATGAGAGACCAAAACTGATTACAATACTTATTGAGGTGAGATCACAGGGGGCATAAGATCATAATGGTTCTAGGTCCTAATGCAGTTGGGTTCACACTGGGAATGGAATAATAATGTGTGTGAGATTAAAATGGGGTGAAGTTTTAGTTTGGTAAGTTCACCACTGGTGTGAAGTACTAGTTGGCTTGAGGTCAAATAGTGTGTAGCCCTAATTGATGAGATCATAATGTTATGAAGTCACAATGTATAAGACATGTAATGTATGTGAGATCATAATGCGTGTGAGTTCACAATCAGAATGTGGCTGTATTGGTTGTAATGTCATAGTGAATGTGGAGAAACAATGATGTGATGCCACAGGTGAGTGAGGTCATGATTGATATGAATTCATAATGCACGTGAGGTCCTAATAGAACCTGAGGTTACAGAGCGTTTAGGTCTTAGATGATGTGATATTAAGTCATAGAGGGTATATAGTGGGTGTGAGGATATAGTTTTTGTGAGCTCACAATGGGCATGAGGTTATGATGGACCTGAGATCCTACTGGGTGTGTAATATCCTAATATTTGTGAGGTCTAATGACTATGAGATCACAATGTATAAGTGGTCAAAAGTTGTACGAGTTTCTTATTGGTGCATGTCTTCACACACAGGGGTGCGAGGATGTAATAAGTGTACAGTGAATATGCTGTCACAATAGTTGTGAGGTCACAATGTCTGTCAGGTCCTAATGGTGTGTGTGAATCCATAGTGAGAATAAGATCCTACTAAGCCTGAGGTCAGTGGGGTTGTATTCATAAGGGCGGTGAGATCACAATGAGTGAGATCTAATAGGCATAGATAGCTATTACTGCGTGTGAAGTCACTTGGGTGTGAAGTCACAGTGGTACAAAGTCACAATGAGTGTTAGATCCTAATGAGCATGTGATCCTAATAGGTATGAAGTAAAAAAAATGTATATGTTCCTGATGAGAAGTATGAAGCCACAATATATGTCAGGTACTAATGGGTTTGAGATCACAGTGGGCAGCAGTCCTAATGAGTGTGAGGTCCCAAAGGGTGTGAGGTCACAATAAGTAGGTATCTGAGTCATAAGGTTGCAGTGGGTGTGTGATCCAAACAGGAATGTGGTCCTAACTGCTTTGAAGTGACAATGTGTGTGACAGTGTAACAGTGGGTGTAAGGCCATACATGCTGTCCTAATGGCCAATAGGCCCTGGTGGGTGTAGGTGAATAGACATGATGTCCTGTCAGGTATTTGAGGTCCCAATGGGTATGGGGTCAAAATGGGTGTTGAAGTTCAAATGGGCAAGAGTTCCAATGGGTGTGAGATTTTAATGTGCATGTGGTACCTTTGGGTTTGTTGTCCCAATTGGTATGAGGTCCTAATAGGTATATGGGATATGGTCAAAATTGGCATGAATCTTAATAGGTAATACCATGTGGTTGTAAGGTCCAAGTAAGGATATGGTATGATATCATATTGAGTGAGTCCACTATGTTTGTGAAGTCACAATGAGTTTGAGGTGACAATGGGTGGTAGGTACTAGTTGATGTGAAGCAACAATGGGCACTAGGTCACAATGGGTATGAAATCCTAAGTGGTATAAGGTCCTATTACGCACGAAGTCACAGTGAATGTGGGGTCACCATAGGAGTGAAGCATGAATGTGGAATGTGGTCTAAATGGGCATGAAACCACCACAATGGATGTGAGATCCTATGATTTTTAGTTCATCATGGGTGGTATGTCATAATGGATACAAGGTAGAAATATGCATCAGGCCACAGGGCATGTGATGTCACAAAGTGTTTCATAATCGCTCTATGCCTAATGGATATATAGCACACAATGGGAAAGATGATAAAATAGGTGTGACATTCTGAGAGTGTAACACCCAATGATAATAAGGTCCTATTGGCTGTAGTGTCACAATGGTTTTGTGGTCACAATGAGCATGAGGTCCAAATGAATGTGAGACCCTAATGGGATATGAGGTCAATTTAGGCGTGAGGTCAAAATGAACACATCAAGGTCCTAATTGGAGATGTGGTCACATGTTCATGAGGTCACAAGTGATCTGAGGTCTTATTGGTATTTAGTGAATTGGTCTGTGATCACAATGGGTATGATTGTCTAATAGGCAGGTGGTCAAAATGTGAAGTGCCCATAGAGGATGAGGTCCTTTTGGGTGTGAGGTCCTCTTGGGTGTGAGATCTTAGTAGTGGCATGAAGTTCTAGTGGCTGTTAAATACAAATGAGTCTGAGGTCACAATGAGAATGAGCCCCGACCCCCACCATGGGTGTGAGGTAAAATGGGTTTGAGGTCTTAATGAGACGAGTGAAGTGACAATGGGCATGATGTCAAAATGGCCATGAAGTCTCAATAGGCATACAAGGGGTGTCAGAGTGGGTGTCAAATCCAAAGGGAAAGTGTGCAGTCAGAATTCATGTCAGAGTGTTATAAGTATGGGATTTCAATGGGTGTGAGGTCCTAAATGCTGTGATGTCACAATAGTATTGTAAGGTGAGAAAATAGAGAAGCCACAATTTGAGAGATAAAATCTTGGAGTCTTTATTAAAAGGCAGACAATTGCATGGTGGACTCCAGTCTCAAAGACCAGCAGTCAGAAAATACACTTAACAAGGTCAGGAAACTGAGCCATGAAGGCCAGAGAGGAGAGACAGACTAATTCAGCTCCAGTGGAGAACTGAACTGGGAGAAGATCCAGGAGACAGGACATTTGCATGGAAACATGTAGCATGGTGTCATGGTCCCTGAGCTGGTCGGGGCTTAAATAGGGTCAGGTCAGGGGGCAGGGTCCCAGGAAACTCCCGGTCTCAGGCTCTAGAGTGACACCTTAATAACCTTTCAAGTACACCCATCATCTGAGGGGAGGGATTTCACCTTCCCCCACCATGAAAACATGATGCCAGATATTAAATGGACAAACTCAACTACCAGCAGAACTTTTCCATCTAGGGAAGATAGGCCCAACCTTCCATATTGGGTATACTTCAAGGCCACTCAGAGGTGAGTGATTCAAGCCATTTAGGATGCTAAGGCAGAATCAGAGCGTTCTCTGCATGCAAAGGTTTCCTAAGGCTATGACATCTGCAGAGGCCTTCTAGCTCACATTGATCTGGGGACCGGCATTCAATGAATTGCCTCTCTCACCTGTATGCTTTTCATCACTGAGTGCAGAATTCCCTCCACCCAGCAAGAGGCACTAGGATGGCTGCAAGAAGTGACTTAGACTCAGCCTCCCTACCACATTAGGTGGTCCTGACTGATGTGAGGTCACAGTGAGTGTGAGTTCACAATACATTGAGGTCCTAATCATTGTGATGTGACAGTGAATTCGTGTCTAAAGTGTGTGAGGGGACTGTGAATATGAGGATATTGTGAGTTTGAGTTCATATTAGGCCAAGGTCCAACTGATATGAGGTCACAATTGATATAAAGCCAAATTTACATGAAGTTATAAAGAGTGTGAAGTCACAATGGGAGTGAGTACATAATACAGCTAAAAAATCATAGCTGGTGTTAGTATATAATGAACATGTCAAAATGGAAATCTGTTCCCAGTCGTGATGAGATCACATTAAGTATAGTACTTGTGAAGTTCTAGTAAGTGTGTGCAGTCATAATAGCTGTGAGGTATGCACTGAGATTTCAAGGGGTGTGAGCCACAGTCTGCTCTGAGCCTATGTTACTCAGGTCCTAATGGCTGTGTGGTAGCAATGGATGTGATATCACAGTGGTCATGAGCTTCTAATAGGGGTATAAAGCAACTGTATTTAGGGGTGTGAGATCACTATGCTTGTAAAGTCCTAATGGGTATGAAGTCATAATGCATATGAGCGTCTAGTAAATGTTAAGACACAGACTACAGTGGGTGTGAGATAAACATGAGTATGAGTGAGTATGAAGTTCTAATAGGAGTATAAGTTGAGAGGGGAGTGGTCACAATAAGTGAGAGGTCACAATGGGTACTAGGGCCTAATGGTGTAAGGTGCAATGATTATGGGGTCTAATGTCTGTGAATTCTCAAAGGGTGTGTGACGTCACAATGGAGGCCATTACATTGGTCATGAGTCACAGAATTAAGAACACATAATATGCATAAAGTCACAATGAGTGATGTTCTAATGAGTGTGACATCCCAATGAATTTTGAAGCCTTAATGGGAGTGGCGAATATCATTTTTGGCAAGGTCCTAATGGTGTCAGAACATGTTTGGCAAGAGGTTATAATGGTCATGAAAATAGGTGTGAGATTTGAATAGGCAGAGATCCTGACAATTTTGAGGTCACAAAAGGTATTAGGATAAAAAAAGTGTGAATTTCTAATTGGTGTGGTGTCAAAAGAGTATGAAGACCTAATGAGTGTTGTCCTAAAGGATGTGAGTTCGCAAAGTGTATAAACTCCTAGTTTGTATGTGAGGTACAATAAACACGAGGTTCTAATAGTTTGAAAAGTTGTGATGTTATAGTGGGCGTGAAGCCCTACCTGACATAAAGTCACAGTGAGTTTAGAGTCATAATGTGGGCATGAGTTCCTAATAGGTTGTTTGTGGTGACAGTACTTGGGAGGTCCTAATGGGTGTGAGATGTTAATGATCATGAGTTCACAAATGAATGTGACATCGTAATCAGTGTGGAGTTCTAATTAATGTGAGATTACAATGTGTAGTCCTAAATGATGTGACAGTGCAGTGTGGTTGAGAATAAAATGGGCTTAAGGTGGTAGTGGATGTGAGTTCACAATGGGTATGAGGTTTGAGGTCTTCAAAAGTGTGATATCACAATCCATAGAAGTTCACACCAAGCATGAGATCCTACTGAGTCGGTGCTCACAATTGGCATGTGGTCATGATTGTCATGTGGTGCTGATGAGGTGGGAGGTGTCAATGGGTCTGAGTTACCAAGGAATATGAGTTCCTACTAGGGAGTGTGAGACCACATGAGTGTAACTCAAGATGTTCATAAGATCCCTAATGCGTGTTGTGTCAATGGATTTAACATCCTAAAGTGTTACAGTGTATGAGAACATGGTTAGGAGTAAGGTCACAAAGGGCTGTGCATCCTCCTGATATGCATAAGGTCACTTTACATATGAGGTCCAAAAGGGTAATATGCATGAAGTCAAAGTGGATATGAGATCAAAACGAGTGTGAGTTTCTAAGTTTTTTAGTATCCAATGGGCCTGTGTTATTAATTGAGGGTTTGTATGAGGTGTGACATCACATTGTCATGAAGGCACAATGGATGTGAGGTCCTATACAGAATAATAAAAAATGATAATGTGGGTGTTATATCACAATGGGTGTGAAATTACAAGGGGTATGGGTTTCTAATCAGTGTGAGGTAACATGGGCCAGAGGTAGTAATAGGGGTTGTGAGGACCTAATGTGTGTTAGGCTACAATGAGTGTTAGGTCATAATATGTGTGAGGGCACAATATTTATGAGGTCTTACTTGGCAAAGGTAGTAGCAAGTGTTAGTTCTCAATTGGCATGACGTCCTAACAGATATGTAGTCACAATTGGTATGTGGTCACAATGGGTGTGATGTAATTTGTGTGAAGTCATAATAAGAGTGAGTTCAAGAAGTGCATATGTTACAATGTGCATGAACTTAAAGGAATCATAAAATATGTGTCATCACAATGGGCATGAAATCCTAATTGATGTAAAATATAACTGGTGTGAAGACACTATGGAAAGGAGGTCCTAGTGGTTGTGAGGTCACAATTGTATGAGTTCTAATAAGCATGAAGTTATAGTAGATGACATGTCTCAGTGGACTGACATAACAGTGAGTATGAGATTCTAATGAGCATGATGTCACAGTAGATATGAGGTCCTAATAGAGGTGAGAGATCACTATATAAATATTGAATGTGAGTTGACAGTGAGATTGAAGGACAATGAAAGTGAGGTCACAATTGGCTTGGGGTCATAATTAGCATGAGTGAAAATGAGTGTAGGGTTCTAATGGGGAGTGAGGGTACAAGGAATATGAGTATTGACTGTGAGGTCACAGTGAGATTGAAGGCACCATGAGTGTGAGGTCACAACTGATGTGAGAGCCAAATGTATTTGAGGTCAAAATGGATATAAGGTCATAAGTGTCTTAAGATTTTCATGACGAGAGATCCTAATGAGGAATGTGAGGTTACAGTGGGTAAGAGGTCATTGTTCAAGATAGCCTAATGGAAATTTCACAATCACAATGGGCATGAGGTCACAATGGTGTGAGTTCTCTATGGGGGTACTAGATCAAAATGAATGTGAGGTCCAAAGAAATGTTTAAGGTCAAACTATTAATGGGCATGAGATATTAATGATGGTGACATTTCAATAAATAAGAGATCACAACTGATCACACTCTTTATTGAAGTGAGATCACAGTGGGCATGAGATCAGAATGGTCATAGGGCCTAATGGAGTTGGGTTCATACAGGGATTGGAATAATAATGGGTGTGAGATTACAATGGGGGTGAAGCTTTAGTGGGGTAAGTTCACCACTGGTGTGAAGTACGAGTTGGCTTGAGGTCAAATGGTGTGTAGCCCTAATGGATGCGAGATCATAATGTTTTGAAGTCACTATGAATATGAGGTGTAATGTATGTGAGATCATAATGGGTGTGAGTTCACAATGAGTATGTGTTCATATTGGGTCTATTGTCACAGTGAATGTGGAGTCACAATGACTGAGTCCACAGGTGACTGTAGTCATAATAAATGTGAATTCTTAATGCTGGTGATGTCCTAATACAACCCGAGTGTACAAAAGGTTTAGATCTTAGAAGATGTGGTATTAAGTCACAGAGGGTATAGTGGGTGTGAGGATATAGTGTGTGTATGAGGTCACAATGGGTATGAGTTCCAATTCTACATGATGACACACTTGGTATGAGGTTACGATGGCAATGAGATTCTACTGGGTGTGTAAGATCCTTCTATTTTTAAGGTCTAATGAGTATGAAATCACAATGAATATGAGGACAAAAGTTTCATGAGTTTCTTGTTGGCATGTATCTTCACACACAGGGGTGTGAGGATCCAATAAGTGTACAGAGAATATGCTGTCGCAATAGTTGTGAGGTCACAATGACTGCCGAGTCCCACTGTTGTGTGTAATTATACAGTGAGAATAAGATTCTCATAAGCCTGAGGTCAGTGGGGTTGTGTTTCTAATGGATATGAGATCACAATGAGTGAGATCAAATAGGCTTAGCTGCTACTGAGTGTGAAGTCACATGGGTATGAATTCACAGTGTGTGTGAGATCAGGATGAGCACGTGATCCTAAAGATTATGAAGTAAAAAATGTGTATGATCCTGATGAGAAGTATAAAGCCACAATGGATGTCAGATCCTAATGGGTTTGAGATCACAGTGAGCATTATTCCTAATAAGTGTGAGGTCCTAAAGGGTGTAAGGGCACAATAAGCAGGTATGATAGTTCCTAATTGGCATAAGACTGCATAGGTGTGTGATGCCAACATGCTTGTGGTCATAACTGGTTTGAAGTGACTATGTGTGTAATAGTGTAAAAGTGTGTGTTAGGTGATACATGCTGTCATAAAGGCCATTAGGCCCTGGTGGGTGTAGGTCAATAGGCATACGGTCCTATCAGGTATTTGAGGTCCCAATGGACATGAGGTCAAAATGGGTGTGGAATTTCTAATGGGCTAGTACCAGGTAAAATTGTCTTCAATTAAAAATGGTAAGAAGACAAAGAAGGTTACTACATTCTAATAAAGGGATCTCTCCTACAGGAGGATATAGCCATCCTAAATATCTACACAACAAATACAGGAGCCACCCAACTTCAACAAACTAACACTACTGACTCTAAAAACACACATAGACCCAAATACACTGATAGTTGGGGACTTTAACACTCTACTGTCACCTCTAGACAGAACAACATGCCAGACAGCGAACAGAAAGCAGAGCAGTCAATCAAAGACATAGAAGAGAACCCTCAAAATGCTCTACAAAGTCTACTGATAAAAATGATAAATGAAAAGTTTGAATCTCTGCAGTCAAATACTCTAGAGCGTGAGGAGGCAAAGCAAAAATTAATGGAGAATTTCATGGCCTCCACAAATAGAAAGATGAATGAACTTCAAGAGTCAAATTAAAAGATAGCTACCCAGGTAAAGATTTGAGAGACAGCACTCAAAACCAAATTAATGAAGTTAATGAACTAAAGAACTCCATGCAGGAACTAAGAGATAATTATAGCTAGGACATGGAAATCATCAGGAAAGACCAGTCAGAAGGAAAAGAGATTCGAAATCAAGTAGCTAGCCTAGAGTCCTGACTGACTGAAGCAGAGCACTGAATCTCAGGAGCTAAAGATTCCCTAGAATGTATGGAGAAACATAAAAAATAAATACAAAGCAAATCCAATCGACAAAACAGATCACTCCTGAACTCCAAAACACAATCATGAAGCACAATTTAAGGATAATAGCAATTGAAGAAAATCTAGAGAAAGAAGTTAATGGAATAGGCAACCTATTTAACAGAATATTAGCTGGGAACTTCCCAAATACCCAGAAGCATAAGCCTATACAGATACAAGAAGCACTTAGAAGCCCAAACCGACCAGACCAGAATAGGACATCCAACCAACACATTGTGATCAATACGAGATCAATACAGACCAAGGAAAGAATCCTTAAAGCTGTTAGGGAGGAGGAAACAATCACATATAAAGGAAAAGCAATCAGAATTACCCCAGACTTCTCAGCAGAGACCATGAAAGAAAGAAATAATTAGTACAGGTTTTGGTAACTCATAGCAGAGCATCACAAGAGCCCAATAGCTAAACCCTTATGAACACATAAGATGATGGTAAGTGAAATGAACTCCATGTTATGAAAACGATTGTTATATCACAGTTGTAACTACTTTCAATGTCCCATCTGTATCTGTAGCTTCTATTATTGATGATGCTCTTGTATCACCTTCCAGTGTTTGTACCTACACTATCTCTGTAATCTTATCTGAGTATTTTGGAAACAGTGTATACTGGTATTAGAAGTAGGAAATTGAAAGGGAATACCAAAATTGAGAGACACAGGTTAAAAAAAGACAAACAACTACAAAAGCAATACTTGCAAAACTGTTTGGTGAAAGTGAACTGAACACCTCAGGGGGGGGAAAGGGAAAGGGAGGGGGGTATGAGGGACAGGGTAACAAACAGTACAAGAAATGTATCCAATGCCTAACGTATGAAACTGTAACCTCTCTGTATATCAGTTTGATAATAAAAATTTAAAAAAAAAAAAAGAAAGGAGAGCCTGGAATGAGGAATACCATTCCCCGAATACAAATAACTACCAACCAAGAATACTGTACCCAGCTAAACAACCATTCACAGCTGAAAGTCAAACAATAAGTCTTCCACAGTAAGAAAAGACTGACACAATATAGCTCCACCAAACCAACTTTACAGAAAATACTCAAAGATCATCAGACATGAGAGCCTAAAGGAAGTTTCATGATCACAATGGGAATGAATTCCCAATGGTGTGAGCTTCTAATGGGGGTACTAGATCAAAATGAATGTGAGGTCCAAAGAAATGTTTAAGGTCAAACTATTAATAGGCATGAGTTATTAATGATGATAAGGTCCCAGTAAATGAGAGATCACAACTCATCACAATCGTTATTGAGGTTAGATCACAGTGGGCATGAGATCAGAATGGGCATATGTCCTGATGGAGTTGGGTTCATAATGGGAATGGATTACAATGGGGGTGAACTTTTAGTAGGGTAAGTTCACCACTGGTTTGAAATACTAATTGGCTTGAAGTCAAATGGTGTGTAGCCCTAATGGAAGAGAGAGCATAATGTTATGAAGTCACAATATATATGAGGTGTAATGTATGTGAGATCATAATGGGTGTGAGTTCAAAATGAGAATGTGGTCATATTGCGTGAAATGTCATAGTGAATGTGGAGTCACAATGATGTGAGGCCATAGAGGAATGTGGTCATAACAGATGTGAATTCGTAATATATTTGAGGTCCTAATAGAACCCGAGGTTACAGAGGGTTTAGATCTTAGATGGTGTGATGTTAAGTCACAGAGGGAATATAGTGGGTGTGAGGATATATTGTGTGTGAGGTCACAACCGGTAGGAGGTGTGAATCTACATGATGACCCACTGGGTATGAGGTTATGATGGGCATGAGATCCTAATAGGTGTGTAAGATCCTAATATTTGTAAGGTCTAATGAGTATGAGATCACAATAAATATGAGGTCAAAGTTGTATAAGGTTCTTAGTGCTGTGTGTCTTCACACACAGGGGTGTGAGGATCTAATAAGTGTACAGTGAATATGCTGTCACAATAGTTGTGAGGTCATAATGGCTGTCAGGTCCTAATGGTGTGTTTGAATCCACAAAGCCTGAGGTCACTGCAGTTGTAGTCCTACTGGATATGAGATCACAATGAGTGAGATCAAATAGGCTTAGCTGTTACTTGGTATGAAATCATATGCGTATGAAGTCACAATGAGTGTTAGATCCTAATGAGCATGTGATCCTAATGGGTATGAAGTTAAAAATGTATACATTCCTGATGAGAATTATGAAGCCACAATGGATGTCATGTCCTAATGGGTTTGAGATCACAGTGGGCATATGTCCTAATGAGTTGAGGTCCCAAAAGGTGTCAGGTCACAATAAGTCGGTATCTTAGATCATAATTGGCATTAGGTGGCAGTATGTGTTTGGTCCCAACAGGCTTGTGGTCATAAGTGGTTTGAAGTGACAAAGTGTGTGACAGTTTAACATTTGGTGTAAGTTTATACATGCTGGCATAATGGCCCTGGTCGATGTAGGTCAATAGGCATGAGATCCTATCAGGTATTTGAGGTCCCAATGGGCATGAGGTCAAAAATTGGTGTGGAGTTTCTAATGGGCATGAGGTCACAATGGATGTGAGTTTCTAATGTGTATGTGGTCCTAATGGATTTGTAGTCCCAATGGGTATTTGGTCCTAAGAGATATATGGTATATGGTCACAAATTTCATGACTCTTAATAGGTAATAGGTGGGAGAATTAACTTCTCTGACCAGTGGTAAACAGCCTTGGCACGTTTACTCTGTTGCCTCATTAGCACACTAATAGGCCCGTGGGTAAGTATCCTTACTAATGAGTTAATTCGTGTTTGTGGGACAAAGGAAGCCATCTTTCGGTATGAAAATCTCCCTTTTCCCTGTACAGAGCCTCCCTGAGGAGACTTGCATGACCAGCTGCCTTTAGCAAAAGCTTCTCACTGTAGATAGGGAAGTCTCTTCACAGTAAGTAGAGAAGTCATGGTCAAAGTTAGTCTTGAGGAAATAGTAGCTAAGTGATAATTTGAGTTCTGCCTTGACTGGTTATAATCCCTTGTTTTGATATAGATAATCTTTGTAGTAACTACCTTTTGTAATAGGAAAACTTTTGTATTAGTTTCCTTCCTCCCAGTACTAACATCCTCAACTTTTGTATTTGAAATGGATATCATGCTGTATAAATTTTTACCCTTGAAGTTGTGAAATTGATTTCTAACCCAATATAAACCCTGGCCCTCCTAAAATAAAGTGTACATTGGTCCACAGTTACCCGGGTCCAACAACTGGCATCTGGAAACCAGGGACCTGACATTCTGATCCATAGGAGACTGCAGAACTGCTGAGCTCTCGAGTGGAGGTGAGAGATATTTTTACTTCACAGGAGGTAAGGGAACTGTGTGTCATTCACAGGAGATAAGGGAACTCTGTATGGTGAGCTCCTAATACTCAAAAAATTACTGAGTTATGAGACAAGCTAAATCAACTCCTTTTTCTAATCTTACCCACCACATAGTGAAATGGGACAGAGGTATGGTCTTGCGTTCACAAAGAGATGAATGCATGCAGGTGGTAGTGGAGTATAATCCTTGGTTCCCTGAGGGAGATACTTTAGATTTAGAAGTCTGGGAACGAGTAAAGAATAATGTGGAAAAGGAATATCGGTGTGGTGACAAGGTTCCAGTTACATTTTGGTGTGTTTGGGCATTAATGCTTGCAGCCCTGAGTATCATGTCTCCCAATGCTATCATAACATCAGCTGCTGAGCTAGAGGCTGATGTGGAGAAAGCCATGAAGGCCTATAACCTGCCAAAGGAGGTAGAAACTCAAATTGGGCAGTAGCCAAAAGAGATAGTTTCACCTGAACAATCTCCTGTCAGTTCTGTTAAAGAAAAATCAACATCAAATAAGACTTTGGCCTCTTCATATGCTCCTTCAGAAAATGACGCTAACTTAAGCACCTCAGCAGCGCTGTCGGAGCACTAAAGAAGCTCTTGGGATCTTCCGGGGGCTGTCAGGAATGGGAAAGTGAAAAACAAAAGAATGCTGCCATGGGGCCCACTTTTACTTTTCTTATTCTAATTCCAATGGTTCTGTTTCTCTCTCTTGATATCAAACTTTTCCTGTCTTTCAACCCCCTCCAATTGGATGTGTAGCTCAGTGCCCTCATTATGAAGATATTGACCAGATTCACTTTACTTAGGACAGCTTTAATAAGGGGCCGACTTGTGGCTGCATTCCAATAATCGATGCTTCCCCATCATCTTTTCCTTACGACCAGGCACTAGCAGGGGAGCCTCCATTCCCCATTTCCATCCATCAGCTTGGAATTGGAGAAGGACTAGTGATTTTTCTTTTACCTCTCAAGAGAACTTTTACTGCAATTGCACTTTTAATTTGCGCTGGGGCTACATGTTTCATGAATATGTTTCATGTGACTTTGTCCTTGTCTGATTAGTTGTGTTTTGTGTGGATTGCTATATTGGGATGTTATGCCCATGTCGTGAGGAGACCACCAAGAAGACCACCAGGAGCCAGACGTTCCGAAATGCAAAAGCAAGGCTTTATTCAGTCGAGCTGCAATTCGGGCCTCGTCCTACCAACCGACACAGCAGAGGTTAGGAGGAAGGCCACGAGCAGAGTTTTACATGGGTATTTAAAGGAAAAAATCACAAAGTTACATAAACCAGGTGCAGGCAGGATTGGGGTGTGAGGACAAATCTGATTGTCATGAGCCAGGTGCAGGGTTGGGGTGTGAGGACAAATCTGATTGACTCGGGGCTAGGGGGTCTCTAAAATTGGTCTGACGACATTCCAGGATGGTCAAAGTATCTGGAATGTTGCCGAACCGGTTGGGCCATCCGGGAAATGGGTTTTTATGGCCAGTTGGTTTCAGGAAATAGGTTTTTATGGCCGGTTGGTTTATTCTTAGCTTAAAACAAACAAGATAGCTGCAGTTTCAAGATGGAGTCGTCCTAGTCTTTCATTCCCCCCGGACTTATGGACATGAAGCACAATGTTTAGCCTTCAGAAGAATCTCCATACCACTTTCCAGAGTGGTTAAACCACTTTACATTCCCACCAACTATGAAGAATGGTTCCCTTTTGGCCATATCCCCTCCAAAATTTGTTATTGTTAGTTTTCTTGACATAGGACATTCTTACTGGGGTGAGATGGAATCTCATTGTTCTTTTGATTTGCATTTCTTTTATGGCTAATGATGTAGAGCACTTGTTCATATGTCTCTTGGTCATTCTCATTTCCTCATCAGAAAACTCTCTTTTTAAGACTTTAGCCCTATTACGGGGAGGCCTATTGGTTCTTTGTGATTTTCTTTTGGAGGAATGCAATATTTTTAGTTCTGCATATATTTTAGATATGAACCCATTATCCATTGTATGGCCAGTAAAGGTCTTTTCCCAATCTGTGTGCTTTCTGTTTATTGCAAGCTATGTCCTTTGCCCAGCAGAAGACCTGCAGGTTGACGCAGTCACATTTGTTCCGTACTTTCTTTGATTCGTTGCATTTCTGGATCTTTGTATATGACGTGTAATGTATGTGAGATCATAGTGGGTGTGAGTTCACAGTGAGAATGTGGTCATATTGGGTGTAATGTCATAGTGAATGTGATTCATATAGGGCTTAGCTAATACTGGGTGTGAAGTCACATGGGAATGATGTCACAATGTTAGATCCTTATGAGCATGTCCTCCTAATGGGTATGAAGTAAAAATTGTGTATGTTCCTGTAGAGAAGTATGAAGCCACAATGTATGTCAGGTCCAAAAGGGTTTGAGGTTACAGTGGGCAATAGTCCTACTGAGCGTGAGGTCCTAAAGATGTGAGGTCACAATAAATAGTTATCTTAGGTCATAATGGGCATAAGTTTGCAGTGAATGTGTGGTCCCAATAGGTTTGTAGTTATAACTGGTTTGAAATGACAATGTGTGTGACAGTGTAACAGTGGGTGTAACGTCATACATGCTGTCATAATGGCCATTAGGCCCTGGTGGGTATAGGTCAATAGGCATGAGGTCCTATCAGGTATTTGAGGTCCCAACAGGCATGAGGTCAAAATGGGTGTGAGTTTCTAATGTGCATGTGGTCACAATTGGTTTGTGGTCCCAATGGGTATTAGGTCCTAAAAGGTATACGTTATATGGTCACAATTGGCATGAATCTTAATAGGTAATGTCATTGTGTGTTTCAGGTCCAGTTGAGGGTATGTGTATTATATCCTCATGTGTGAGTCTTATGTATGAAGTCAAAATGAGTGTGAGGTCACAATGTGTATTAGGTATTAGTTGATGTTAATCCATACTGGCATAATGTCAAAATGTGTATGACATACACAAATAAATCTGAGGTCACAATGAGTATGAGCTTCCTCCCACCATGTCCATGAGGTAAAATGTGTTTGAGGTCTTAATGAGAAGAATGAAGTGACCATGGGCATAATGTCAAAAAGGCCATGAAGTCATAATCAGCATACAAGGAGTGTCAGAGTGGGTGTTAAATCCAAAGGGAAGGTGTGAGGTCAGAATACATGTGATGTTGTTATAGGCATGTGGTCCTAATGTATATGCACAATGAATATGAGATTAAAATGTGTGTGAGAACCTAAATGCTATGATGTCACAATAGTATTGTAAGGAGAGAAATTAGAGAAACCACATTTTGAGAGATATAATCTTGGGGTCTTCACTAAAAGGCTGGCAACTGCATGGTGGCCTCCTGTCTTAAAGACCAGCAGTCAGAAAATATACTTAATATGTTAAGGAAACTGAGCCATGAAGGCCAGAGAGGAGAGAAAGACTAATTCGGCTCAGTGGAGAACTGACCTGTTAGAAGAGCCTGGAGACAGGACATGATCAAGGAGACATGTAGCATGGTCAATGGTCCCTGAGCTGGTGGGGGCTTAAATAGGGTCAGGTCAGTGGGCAGGTTCAAAGGAAACTTCCAGTTTCAGGCTCTGGACTAACAGGTTTAGTAACCTATCAAGTACGCCCATCATCTGAGGGGTGGGATTTCACCTTACCTGACCATGCAAATAAGATGCCAGATCTTAAGTGGACATGAACACCATAATTGGTGTGAAGACACTAAGGAAAGGAGGTCCTTATCTTTGCGAGGTCACAATGCTATGAGTCCTAATGAGAATGAAGTGTTATTAATTGAGGGTTTGTATGAGATGTGACATCACATTGTCATGAAGGCACATTGGATGCGAGGTCCTATACAAAGTAAGGAAAAAATGATAAAGGGGATGTGATATCACAATGGGTGTGAGATTACAAGGCGTTTGAGATTCTAACCAGTGTTAAGTACAATGGGCCTGAGGTATTGGTAGGGAGTGAGAGATCCTAATGTGTGCTAGGCTACAATGAGTGTTAGGTTATAATATGTGTGAGGACACAAATATTTATGAGGTCCTGATTGGCAAAGGTACTACCAAGTGTTAGCTCTCAATGGGCATGAGATCATAACAGACATGAAGTCACAATTGGTGTGGGATCACAAAGGGTGTGAGGTCCTAATTTGTGCGAAGTCATAAAGACAGTGAATTCACAAATTGCATAAGGTTATGATGTGCATGATCTTTATGGAGTCACAATAGATATGAGGTTACAAAGAGTATGAAATCCTAATAGAGGTAAAATTATAATTGGTATGAAGACACTATGGAAAGGACGACCTAATTAATGCTTGTGAGGTCACAGTGGTATGAGTCCTAATGATCATGATTTTGTAGTAGATGTCAGGTCTCAGTGGACTGAGGTCTCAGTGAGGATGAGATTCTAATGAGCATGATCTCACAGTAAATATGAGGTCCTAATAGTGGTGTGAGATAACTATACAAATATTTAATATGAGTTCTCAGTGAGATTGAAGACACAATGAGTGTGAGGTCACAATTGGTGTCAGGTCATCATGACCATGAGTCAAAATGTGTGTAGGGTTCCAATGTGGTATATGAGTATAAATATTGAATGTGAGTTCACATTGAGATTGAAGGCACAATGATTGTGAGGTCACAATTGGTGTGGAGTCATAATGAGCATGAGTGAAAATGGGTGCAGGGTTCTAATGGGATATTAGGGTAAATAGAATATGAATATTGAATGTGAAGTCACAGTGAGATTGAAGGGACAATGAGTGTGAGGTCACAACTGGTGTGAGAGCCTAATGTATGTGAGGTCAAAATGGATATGTGGTGATCAATGTCATAAGATTTTCATGGATGAGAGGTCCTAATGAGGAATGTGAGGTTATAGTGGGTAAAAGTTCATTGGACATGAGAGCCTGATGGAAGTTTCACGATCACAATGGTCACGAGGTCACAATTTTGTGAACTTCTAATGGGAGTAGTAAATTAAAATGAATGTGAAGTCCAAAGAAATTTTTTAAGGTCAAACTATCAATGGGCATGAGATAGTAATGATGATGAGGTTCCAATAAATGAGTGATCACAAATGATCACAATCTTTATTGAGGTGAGATCACAGTGGGCATGAGATAAGAATGGTCATAGATCCTAATGGTATAGGATTCATACAGGGAAGGATTAATAATGGTTGTGATATTACAATGGGAATTAACTTTTAGTGGGGTAAGTTCACCACTGGTGTGAAGTACTAGTTGGCTTGAGGTCAAAATGGTGTGTAGCTGTAATGAATGAGAGATCATATTGTTTGAAGTCACAATGTATATGAGATGTAATGTATGTGAGGTCATAAAGTAGTGATTTCACAATGAGAATGTTGTCATATTGGGTGTAATGTCATAGTGAATGTGGAGTCACAATGAGTATGAGATTACAATGGGTATGAGATCCTAAACGCTGTGATATCACAAAAGAATTTTAAGGTGAGAAAATAGAGAAGCCACATTTTGTGAGATAAAATCTTGGAGTCTTTATTAATAGGCTGGCAACTGCAAGGTGGGCTCCTTTCTCCAAGACCAGCAGTCAGAAAAAACACTTAATATGATCAGGAAACTGAGCCATTAAGACCAGAAAGGAGATAAACTAATTTCAGCTCCTGTGTAGAACTGACCTGGGAGAAGATCCAGGAGATAAGACAGGAGAATGGAGACATGTAGCATGGTGTAATGGTCCCTGAGCTGGTGGGAGCTTAAATAGGGTCTGGTCAGGGGGCAAGATCACAGGAAACTCTCAGTCTCAGGCTCTGGACTGACAGGTTTAGTTACCTATCAAGTACGCCCATCATCTCAGGGGAAGGACTTTACCTTCTCCCATCACTAAAACTTGATGCCAGACCTTAAATGGACATGCTCAAGTACCAGCAGAACTTTTCCACCTAAGGAATATAGGCCCGAACCTTCCATATAGGGTATACTTAGAGGCCACTCAGAGGTGGGTGATTCAAGCCATTTAGGAGTTAAGGCAGAATCAGAGCATTCTCTACATGCAAACTTTTCCTAAGGCTATAACATAAGCCCTTCTCTGAAACAGGCGTCATAGTTCACCTTGATTGGGCACCTGCATTCAATGAATTGCCTCTCTCACCCCTTGGCTTTTCATCACCCAGCAGAGGCACTAGGATGGCTTCAAGAATTGACTTAGACTCAGCCTCCCTACCTCATTAGCAAGTGCTGACAGATGTGAGTTTACAGTGGGTGTGAGTTCACAATGCATTGAGGTCCTAATCATTGTTTTATGATTATGTGTCTAATGGGTGTGAGGGGAAAGTGAATATGAGGACATATTGAGTTTGCGTGCACAGTAAGCCAAGGTCCTAACTGATATGAGGTGTCACAATTGATGTGAAGCCAAATGGGCATGAAATTAGAAGTAGTGTGAGGATACAATGGGTGTGAGTACATAATAGCGCTATTAAATCAGAGTTGGTGTTAGGTTATAATGAACATGTCACAATGAGAAACTGTTCCCAGTTGTGATGGTCTAATAGGAGTATACGTGAGATGTCACAATAGGTACTAGGGCCTAATGGTTTATGGTGCAATGACTATGGGGTGTAATTTCTGTGAATTTTCAAGGCTATTTGAAGTCACAATGGGAGGTTACATTGGTCATGAGTCACAGAGGTATACATGCATAATGGGCATTGAATCACATTGAGTGAGGTTCTAATGAGTATGAGATCCCAATGAGTTTTGAGGCCTTAAGTGAGTGGTGAATGTCATAGTGGGTCAGGTCCTAATGGTGTCAGAACATTTTTGGCAAAAGGATATAATGGCCATGAAAATAGGTATGAGATTTGAATACGCAGAGATCCTGACAGTTGTGAGGTCAAAAAAGGTATGAGGATACAATAAGTGTGAATTTCTAATTGGTGTGGGGTCCAAAGAGTATGAAGACTGAATGATTGTTGTCACAATGGATGTGAGTTTGCAAAGAGAATAAATTCCTAGTTTTTATGTGAGGTACAATAAACATGAGGTCCTAATAAGTTTTACAAGGTGTGATGTTATAGTGGGAGTGAGGTCCTAATGGACATGAAGTCACAGTGAGTATAGAGTCATAATGGGGCATGATTTCCTAATAGGGTGTTTGTGGTGGCAGTATTTGGGAGGTCCTAATGAGTGTGAGATGTTAATGGTCATGAGTTCGCAAATAAATGTGGCATCATAATCAGTGTGGAGTTCTAATTAGTGTGAGAATACAGTGTGTAGTCCTAATTGGTGTGACAGTGCAGCGTGGTTGAGAATATAATGGGCTTAAGGTTGTAGTGGATGTGAATTCACAATGGGTATGAGGTTTGAGGTCTTAAAAAGTCTGGTATTACAATGGGTAAAAGTTCATACCAACCCTGAGATCCTAATGAGTGGGTACTCAAAATGGGCATTTGGTCATGATTGGCATGTGGTGCTTGTGAGGTGTGAGGCTTTAATGGGTTTGAGGTACCAATGAATTTGAGTTCCTACTAAGGAGTGTGACACCACAATTAGTGTAACTCAAGGTGTTCATAAGATCCCAAATGAGTGTGGTGATAGTGGGTCTAAGGTCCTAAAGTGTTACAAGGTATGAGATCATGGTTGAGGGTAAAGTCACAAAGGGCTGTGCATGGTCCCAATATGCTTAAGGTCACTGTACATATGATGTCCAAATGGGTAATATGCATAAAGTCACAGTGCATATGACAATGAGTGTGAGTGCCTGCTTTATTTTAGTCCACAAATGGCCTGTGTTATTAAATGACAGTGTGGATGAGGTGTGACATCACATTTTCATGAAGGCACATTGTATGTGTGGTCCTATACAGAGTAAGGAAAAAATGCTAATGTGGGTGTGATGTCATAATGAGTGTGAGATTACAAGGAGTTTGAGGTTCTAAGCAGTGTGAGGTAACATTGCCCTGAGCTATTAATAGGGGGTGTAAGGTCCTAATGTGTGTTAAGCTACCATGAGAGTTAGGTCATAATATGTGTGAGGTCACAATATTTATAAGATCCTCATTGGCAAAGGTACTAGGAAGTTTAGTTCTCAATCGGCATGAGGTGCTAACTGATATGAAGTCCTAATAGGTGTGTGGTCACTATGGGTGTGAGTTTCTAGTTTGTGTGATGTCATAATGAGAGTGAGATCACAAATTGCATAGAGTACAATGTGCATGAACTTAATGGAATCACAATAGATGTGAGGTCACAATGGGCATGAAATCCTAGTAAATGTAAAGCATGATGTAAGAGTAGATATTAGGTCCTAACAGACGTGTGAGATCACTATAAAAATATCAAATGTGAGTTCACAGTGAGATTGAATGCACAATGACTGTGAGGTACAACTGGTGTGAGAGCCTTGTGTATTTGAGGTCAAAATGGATATGAGGTCATGAATGTCATAAGATTTTCATGGATGAGTGTTCCTAATGAGGAATGTGAGATTACAGAGTGTAGGAGGTCATTGGACATGAGAGCCTAATGGAAGTGTCATGATCAAAATGAGCATGAGGTCTAAATGGTGTGAGCTTCTAATGGGGTTACTAGATCAAAATGAATGTGAGGTCCAAGGAAATGTTCAAGGTGAAACTATCAATGGGCATGAGTTATTAATGATGATGAGGTCCCAATAAATGAGAGATCACAACTCAGAAAAATCCTTATTGAGGTAAGATCACAGGGGCATGAGATCAAAATTGGCATAGGTCCTAATGGAGTTGGGTTCATACTTGGAATGG